>NW_028263371.1:17342000-17506500 GCF_051168715.1 Poecilia mexicana
TATTAGTATAAATAAAGGAGTGAAGTCATCTGAAACACGCCAACACTAAACTGCTAAGGAAATGAAAAAAAAAAAATGGCACAAGAAAATGCTGAAAACAAAAATATTAGCAGAAGCTAACTCTAAACCGCTAAACACATTTTAAAAAATAGCAGAAGCTAACTCTAAACCACTAAACACATTTTAAAAAATAGCAGAAGACAACACTAACTATTAAGATGACTGCAAAATCATCATCTCCTTCCAGCTGATGACTGGTGTGAGACTCTCTACCAGCTCAGTACTCAGTTTCATATTTGACATCTGGTTTTTCTACATATTCTTACTTTAAAGTTGAATGAATAGGATCACCACGTATGATGTGACGTAAAGTTCTCCCAAGTCATGAAAATGTGTAACATTATAAAGCAAAACCTTGTATAAACGGCTCAAAAACAGCGTCCATCTTGAAAAATGGCCGTCATCTTGAATTTTAAGTGGCCAATGGGAAATATGAAAAGCATATGACCTCAGTGGTGAGCATGCACATTTTTATGCTTGTACCCACACATTTCTACAGCAATATTCTGCACTAGCAGCAAAACTAGTGGAAAGTAAGTAACCATGAAAACAGAACACACCTCAAAGTAACCAAGAACAGAACAGTACTGGATCACTCCAGCACAGATCTAACCATACTTTTCAACATGGGTCATCTCTTGTTTGTAATTGGGATTATTAATGTTATATTATTTAAATTCACCCTCCGGGTTCTTTCTTCTTCAAGTAAATATTCTACGAGTTTAGACATCCTAATGTGAGTAAATATACCAATGATTATGTGGTTGAGAGGCGCAGACCAAATCTAATGTGAAGTGCGTCAGCTGATGCTTTACGCGGCCACAGCACAATGAGTAGCCAGGATGCAGCTAGGTAACACTCTTACTGAGGCACGACCACGAAAACCCCAATCGAAGAGTTCAGCAAGCGTCACAGGAGGGCGACCACAGGAATGTTGCTCTGCCAAAAGGCCTACTTTCCTAGAAATTTCTTTTTATTGATCTTTTTCTGACAGACGTAGAAACGAGAAGAAGGATTTTGCTGTTGCCCTTCAGTGACGGACGGCAATAACCGTACAGACAGCAAGTCTGTCTATATGCTGAGTCAGTCGGCGTATAGGGAGAGATGGCGGGCGGGCGCCGGAACAGATCGACCTCTGCTCCTAGATGGAGTGGGCTGATGTCTCTGTCTCTGTCATCAGATCAGTCTGGGACCTGGCGCATATCCCCCCACTGAGATCCATTGACATCACTTCCCTCCCAAACAGCAACAAATGGACGGGTTGTTGGGAGAGTGAGAAAAAAAGGAAAGGAGGCAGTTTGAGTCAAGCACTTGGAATCCATGATATACTGTAGTGGGCTTTGTGTTAGAGAGGGGAAAACCAGCTACATCATCCCTGTAAGTCTTTTGTTTACCCCAGACATCAGGACAACTCCTTTTTTATCCATTAGCTCTGTCTTTCGTCACAATGGACTAATAGGTGTGAACGTTTAATGAGGGGCTCAACTGCATCACCGAGGTTGTTCTGAGATCATGCTGGGTGACCTATTGTACCACAGCATTTGGAACAAAGAGGCTCCTCACGCTGGAGCTTATTCACAGCAAACTTCTTTCTTTGGGATCTTTAGATGATCAAACGTTTTTGTTTTTTTTTTGCAGTTTGGACATCCTACAGGATTTCCTGCCAGGATGCATGAAAAGGCAAGGCGTGCTAAAGTCGTTTCCACGAGGGAACGTGTAAGAAATTGAGTGCTTGTGGGTGACGACTGCAGCATATAAACCGTACAAGAATGTATTCCTAATGTTGAGCGGAGCACTGCACACCGCTAGCATTAACTTAACTACTGTTCTCTGTATCAGCTGCAGCTGTGGCAAGTGCCAAAAACCGTTCAGCACCCAGAAGAATCGCACCAAAATAACTCAGCACAGCCATTAACATCTAAACCACTGGCAACAAAACAGAGTGAACGCGTAAGCGGAAATGTCCAAATTGTGCCCCGAGAGTCAGTATTGCGTGTATTATTTAACTGCTTTAACTCTCTTAGTCATGGAGTTCACTAGAGCCTCACAGGTTGCCACTGGAAACCTCTCGTCTATCACGAGGAGCAGGTGGATGTTAGAGACCGTGCGCTCCTCCACTTTCTGTTTGAGAATGCCTCACAGAAGCTGAATAAGGTTTAGATCTGGAGACACAAGCAGTCGTCTCGGTGGTGCGTCTGCTGTCGTCATCATGTTGGAACGCCTTCCCTTCCACACTGAAGGGATTTGCTCATGCTATGCTTCAGTATGTCATACTGCATGTTGGGATTTATTGATCTCTCGATGAACCGTAGCTCCCCTCAGCCAGCAGCACCATGACACTCCCCCATCCTCTAGACAAGACACATGTCTTTGTACTCCTCACCTGGTTGCTGCCACCGTCTCGACACCTTGTGACTCTAATTATGTTTGTCTTGGTCTCTCTAACCACAGGACATGGTTGCCACTGATCCCTGGTCTGTGTCCTGGTTGTCTTTAGCAAACTGTCTATGTGCTCCGTGGTTTCTTCCCGTTAAATGGGAGTTTTCCCTCTCCAGTGTCGTGACATGCATACAAAGTGTGAGGGATTGCTCTGAGGTCAATGACACAACACCACGCTACATGCTCATCCAGGAGGAAGTCTGCAAGTCAATGACTCGACGCGATCCACTGGATTCCTTAGAAAAGACAAACTGAACTGAACTGAATCCAGCAATGACTCACCAGAGGTCATTGACCTTCAGGGATCCACCTGCTGCATGGCAGGTGGATCCCCAACTTTGGGAATCATCTAGAGTTGGTGTTTCCTGCCAGCTCCAGGAAACACCTTGCTCTGTCTAAAACCTCAGCGTAGGCGTGTCCGACCGTGGTGTGTGGCAGGAAAAGTTGTGAACAATAGAAACAAAAGGCCTTAAGATACAATTAGAACAGGTTCTGTTATGTGTGGTAAGAACACTTTATCTCCCTTTGAGTTCAAAGAACGTTTTCATGCCACAGCGCCGCTATGCTTAGACGCAACATGAGAAGGATGTACATATCGGTCCCTTACCTGGACTATTTATGGCTTCTATTACCATAAATAAAAAGCTACTCCCTGGGGAAGAAACTGATGCTGCTATGTTTTTTTTACAGATGTCATGGCAAAAGAGTCTGTGGTGGTTGGCCTTGATTTTGTTGACTTTGTGAGAAAAGAAGTGGCTTAATGGCAGATCCCACAGAGTGACCAGCGGGGAGGAGAGCGCCGCCGCTCGTGATGTTTCCAGGCCTGTTGTCTGCCCGTTTCCACGAGTGACCACGCAGCCGCACCGGTGCTGCCAGGATTGTGCGTGAAAGCCCGACAATAACTCGCGGCTCTGCAACTCCCAGGGCAACCCAAACCCCTTTGCACTGTGAAAACTATCAGCGTGGGAAAGAAGGGATGGACAGCCCCAAATGAAAAAGAGGAGAGCGGCGGTTTGTGTCAAAGGAAGTCGTCGACCCGTCCTAAGGTTACAAGTGTTCCTCTGAAAAGATCGGGAGGAGAGGTCGCCCGTGCTTCCCAAAGCAACTGCTCTGTTTTGACTCTACGGAGACTGAAAACAGCAATCGGAGCTCGGCGTGGACTTGGTAACCTGGTAAATAATATTGGATGTTATCTGCAAACCTGAGTAGAGATCCTGCCTGACTCACAAGAACAACAGACAGACACCCCTCGGCCGGAGCGCTGCTGTCCCCACCCAAGAACGTAAGGAAGACATGGGGAGGCTTCTGTAATGGGTTGCCTCATCCTGTGTTGTGTCTCTGCTCATCTTCAGCCAATTTACACCCACTGCTCTGTTGACTCAGGTGCGTGTGTGTGTGTGTGTGTGTGTGCGCGCGTGTGTGTTTAAATTAGGATTTGATGGAAAATGAATGAAGAAAGACCTTGGCAAATCCATTTTTCTTTCTACATGATCTCAGAGCACTTCCTCCACGCCCACCTTGGAGATGACACTGTGGTCTGGGTTTTTTGAGACTGGGCATGAGCACATCAGCTCTGACCACAGAGAGGAAGTAGAGGGCAAGACTGGGAGATCCTGGAGAGGCCCGGATGAATGGAGATGTCTCCTGCTGATTAGTTTAAACACAGGGCTTTCCTTCTGGCTCCAGCCACTTCCTAGTCTGGGTACACAGCAGTTAAAAGAGGCTGAAGGCCTTTTATTGTATGGAGGACTTGTTCACATGAGAGATGAAGTCTGGAGGTCACAGTAAAGGTATTTTCAAGATGCCGGTTTTGGTTGCGGTATCTTCCCACTCAGATGCTGATGCATTAAGTCACATTTTGTCACATTGCAGCCGTAAACGACAGTGAGTTTACGGGGACTGTGACCAGCCCAGAGTTGTGCATAAATGTAAAGTGGAACAGAAAATGATACAGTACATCGTCTTTCCACACACCGCATACAGGACATAGGCAAGAAAGTGTTTTGCCCTGCATGCAAAATGTAATGTGTGGTGCAAAACTAAAACCCTGTTCACTCAGGAAAAGCAAATTATTTGGGGGGGGGGGGGGGGTGAGACACCATAAATAACTGAAACCCCAACATCTGCTTTTTATGTGTCACATTCACACGGGCTAACCGAAGCCTGAGATGTTTCTGAAATTTAAAGATGCTATATTAACTATACTTGAGTTAATTTGTGAAAGCTACTTTAGTCTTTTACATTAAATTTAGATCTGATTTTGTTCTTTCTCATCAGCCTGTTCGCTTTGATGCCGTACGTCATGTACGGCATCAAAGCGAACACAACCCTTTTAGGTGTTCATCAAAACCCAAAAGGTTTTCATAAAACCCTCACTCTTAAATAAAAAAGCAGCCAGGAAAACAAAACCTGCCTAATTGCATATCAGCTCCTGCCCATTCTTTGCTCAAACCACAGAGATGTTATTATCACAGGACCTCCAAGTTCTTTGAAATATACAAGGTTATGTGCCGGGGATTTTTTTCACTTTACAAATTACTGACATTTGTAAAGTAATTTTTTATTTCTTTTATTGTCATTGTAGGTAAGAAGGAGGACATACTTGATGTGTGAGGCATGGTCACTGCACTGCACTTTGAAGGCCTTTGATGTAAACCGCCCCCTTGTATCTCTGGCTGTATGCTTAGGGTCTTTGTGCTGGGGAAAGACAAATCTCTGCCAATGCCAGGCCCTTCATAGCCTGGAACAGTTGTTCTCAGCAGAGCATGGTGCTGGCGCCATCGTGGTTCACTGTGGGAACGGTGAGTTGTGTGCGTTACTGCGCAGCCTTAGTTTTCCAAAATGCATAGGCCAAAGAGTTTCATTTCTCCCTCATTTGACCAGACAGACCGCCTTCTTTGTCACGTTTGCAAACCGGACTTCTTCATTCTTTCTATCAACAACGGCTTCTTCTTGTCACGTTTATTTAAAGTCCACATTTGCGACAAATACTTGCAAACAGGTTGGTAAGAATTCTGGGGTTTTATTGAATGTAACAGACCTTGCGGCCCGGTTCCCAGATTTAAGCTTCTCAGATCTCTGCCATCAAAGGCGATTCATGGTTTCAACTTCCACTCAACTGCAAGATTTGAGAGAGAGAGAGAGAGAGAGAGAGAGAGAGAGAGAGAGAAAAGTCATCATCTGCACCCATCTGCCAAGGTCTGTTTAACGACCCTGCGTTTTCATGCTCATATTTCTCTGTATGTAAACATCAGTCCTCTCCCACACGCTCCTGGAGCTCTACCCAGGCTGCTTGTGGGAAATCCTCTTCCTCACCAGCATGTGGCTCCTCCCACAGCCTTTTCTCCAGCATGTCATCACCAACAGGATGTGTTTAGATCAAGACGCTCATTAGGACGTTCATAGGCATCGATTCTGCCGGCAGCTTCGTTATTGTCACATTACGTCCCTCCGCGGAGTCCTGAAGACGGCCTGCTTCCATTGGCCGCTCCGTCCAAACTCTCCCACACTCTCCAAGCCACACACATCAGCTGAAACTGTATCCGCCTAATGGCCTGGAATACCCCTGCTCAGGCTGATCATCACTCCAATTTTCTCTTCAAACGGGCAGTTTTGATAAAACCGCGAGATGGTGCGATGTGACGAGAGAGGTGGAGGTGGGGGACGGGGTGTAAACATTGGAGTTGCCATGGAGGCGGCTATGTGTGTGTGTGTGTGTGTGTGTGTAAACTTGGAATTACCCTCTTTCCATAGAGGATGTGGGAGTGAGGGAAAAGAGACAATTCTCAGTTTTTTATGCCTCGGGTCTTGCAGAGCAGAAAGATGAAAGAGGGTCGATGATAAACAGTGGAAAAACCTGGGTAGGTTCTACCTTCAGCCCGGGTTTCTCACGCGCCCGGAATCCGGGATCGACACGCGATCGCCTTGGTGCACACGCTCAATCAAAGGCCAACGCAGCAGCCGCGCCGGGACGGCAGGATGCGTGCCATCGAATATTTATGCGCCGGGCAGCAGCTCCACCATTTCCTCGCTAATTCCTGCACTTCTCCCCTCTCTGGTTTCAAAACAGGCTGAACCCAGCGGAATCCTGCTGGTTGCTTTGAAGCCGAAATAGCCACGGCCAGAACCAGAGCCAGACTGACCGGGCCCTGCTCACTATGACTCCGCAGTCTGTCTCTGCACCCTGAACCCTCACCCTTGACCCCAGAGACCTCAGACGGAGACAAACCGCTGACGTCAGGCGGCAGGCTGCAGCGTGAGGTTGCAGGGTTTAACGCCGGGGTGAGCGCAGGGCCATGGTCGACGAGGAATGCTCTGCAGGCCAGAGATAATGCTTTGCTTGTAGCGACGCGAGGGTTGGTGTGGTAAACATCCTTGTCTGAAGTTTGATCTTTGAATGCAGACGATTTTTTTCCCTCCTTTCTACTTTACCTCATTTATTGCCTCCATCTTTAGTTACGAGGTTTTTGTCAAGCTGGCATCCTCTGCTGGAGTGTCAGGTTCCACTTTCTGTCAGGCCGCCAAGAGCAGCACACAGGGGCGTGAAGACAGATCAGGGGCGGTTCGACAGGCTGCTGCTGCTGAGGTTGGGCCGGTTTGCTCTTCTCCACCCCAGAAGGAAGGGAACCACGTTACCTGGACCTGGGAATGTGGAGAGTCAGTGGGTGTATGGTGTACATTTTCATGCGCGTTTACATTGGGTGAGTGGGTGTAAACATCTGTGTGTGAGCATGAGGGTGGGAATGTGTGATTGGGTCTGTGTGTACCTGTTCATGTGTCAGGTTGGGTCCTGAGCCGCCCCCCTCATCTCATTTTCCCCTCCTGTGACGGGTACATCTACTTTTCAATGATGTTATAATTGTTATTGTTATATATGCATATGTTGTTTGTTGCTGTGGTTTATTGGTCTTGTTTCCTCTCTTTCTGCAGGTGTGGAGACAGACTTCAAGGGTGTTGACTTGTGCTCTTCTTTCTCTCCTTTACTCCTCTCTTCATCTTTCCCCCTAAACCTTTTTCCCTTTGTTTTCCATCTCTGTGTCCGTTAAATTAGATATAAACCCCCCAAAATGTCTAATAAAGTTTTATATGTATATATGAAGTGACGCAATGTTCCACTTGTAGAAGCAAGCTGGCTCAACATGAAAAATTAGGGCCAGCTAAACATGGCCTGCCACCACCGTGTTTGAATGTAGGTGTTTTCTTTCTGTTCTACTTCTTTCTCATTCGTCCACTGAACAATTTCTCTTTATGCTTTTAGATCATCAAGATGTTTCTGGTAAATGTGAAACTGACCTTTATACTCTATTTGGTCACTAGTTGTTTTTGCCCGTTTTCTCTTCTTGTTTCATCATGAAAGGAGGATGTTTTGTAAAACCGACGATTCCTTCAACAGAAACACACCTGGAGTGTAGCTTTGATTCTTTCATGTAAGTTTGAGGAGTCCTTTAACCTCCATGGCAACCATTCGGCTGTGCAGAACGTCTTGGTGGACCGAGCAGCTCCTTCTTTTAGCTGCAGTTTCCAAGCTTCCACAGAACAGAGCACGACTCCCACTCAGCTCCTTCAGACTAGTCAGCAGCAATCAGCAAACACCTGGTGGATCTGCTCACCTGCTGAACTTGTCATACAAGCTACTTACTGGTAGGGTAAAAGCCATGTTGTGATGACTTCCTGAAGGCGGAGTTTCAGAAAGAGCAGGAGCTTCTTAAAGAGACAGAGGCCCAATTTCAAGGAGTTAAACTACAACGTAAAATACTTTTAAGACATATCGGATATGGACAACATTTTTATAACAACCGGAGGTAACATAGTTACTTGATTGTGCTATAAAATGGCCCTATGTGCCTGGAAAACACATAATACCGGCCCTTTAAGGGATCAGCTAAAATGCCACTTTAACCTGTGGACAGCCTCTGCTGAACCACAGCTCAGATCTCCTAAATCCTAAATGTACATTTCTGAGGGCACAGGAAACCCGCAGGTCCTAGCAGTGCATTAATGACCCCTGACCAAAAGAGGAGTGCATCTCACAGCTACATAGCCTTACTTCCACCGTCAGTGCCAAGAGCCTGCTACGTTGAGCCAAACACGGGAGTCTGCTGGAGCCATAATGTGGGTTCAGAAGGTCCATACCGAGAAACTCCAATCCCTGCGTTTTAGAGGCTAAACATCAACAGGTCTACACACGTCTTGCAAAAAGTCTGTGGGGGTAATGTGAACTACTACAACATAACCAAAATCATGTGTGGTTTTATGAAGTTTGAAAGTCCATAATGATGGAGTATTAAATGATTGCAGCACCACGAGGTTGGGGAGTGGGAGGGGTGAGGGCGGCTGTAAAAAAACAACTTTCTCCTATGAACTCCTCTGGCACTTTTAAATTAGTTTGAATTTCGCAAACTCGCCCAGCATAGTGACGGCCGTGCAACCGCCCCTCTGCTCCCATTGTCGCTGCTCCTGCCTAAAATAACCCGGCTCCTGCAGCGTGCTCCTTTTTCCTGCTGGCTTTCTGAAACCCTGCTGTGTTGCTGTACTGGCAGCGGGACAGCGGCAGGGTTGATGGAGGTCACTCTCTGGGCTAACGGGAGCCACTGCCATGTTTAGATGCCCCAGAGAGGCAGCGTCGCCACGGAGGGGCACCGTCGCCACGGAGAGGCAGCGCCACCACGCCTGCAGGCACCCAGGGCCTGACCGGGCGCTCCTGCAGTAACCATGCATCACTGCTCCCTCTGATACAGTATGTGCGAGAAGGCCTGAGTCGGAACATGCAATAAAATTAATACCACCATTGGCACACAGTGTAATTACGCAGTTCATTTGAACTATGGTCATTTTAACGATGTTCATTTCTGGTGTTTGTTTCTTCTATTGTTCAGTCTGTTTGCTTTTATTGTAAAGTCATTTTGGGTGTTCTGAAAGGCACTTCTGAATAAAATGTATTATTATTATTATTATTATTATTATCGTATTACATGTTTTTTTCCCCTTTCTATTTACACGTGTAGTAACATTACATCAGGCCTTTTGAACCAATAATCACATCATAACAAACCTGTGTTTTATTGTATAGGGCAGAGTGAGTAATCGTGTGGAAGACAGAGACGCAAGAATGAATAAGTATGAGTAATAATTTATTTGTTGTGAAATTATGCCACATAAATAAACTGAATTGAATTGACTTATCAATTATCCTTTCAGTTAAATTTGTCGGGGCATCATCTGATGGTGTCGTTTGACACAGTGTGATAATATTCAGCCAATAAACCTCAAACACACAACTACCAACATGCAAGAGGGATCATAAGAAAAAGAATCAAATCAACTAACAAATGAATTATGATAAAAGCACTATTTAATCAGTCAACTTGATGAAACAGAAGTGGCTTCAGCCTCTGAGATGACCGGCCTGCAAAAAACAGGACAAAAGAACCAGAAAGTCGGTTCTTTCTTGCACATTTTACAACACAATCAAGTCACTATGTTACTATAAAAATGCTGCTCACATCAAATATGAATTGAATTGAAATTGGGCCTGTGTCTCTTTAAAACTCTGCTCTTTCTGACACTCGGCCTTCAGGAGGTCATCACTCTATTAACCCTTTAACAACGTTTTCACCAGCGTTTTCAAGCTGTATGCAAATTATTTCATTGAGATTTATGTTATTTTATTTAATAAAATGGTTCTGTGAGGGCGTCTGAGGTTTGTAAGAGAACATTAGTTTGACAGCATTATGAAGCATTGTGATACTGCTGTTGAATATTGAGATGGTGATGTTGTTTTCCTGGTTCTTTTATTTTTTTTTCCAACAATACAACATCTGTTGTGGGCACGAAGGAAAGTTACACTTCAAAAACACAAAGTCTTACCAAGTATTTTTGGTTTAGTTTCTAGTGTAAATATCCTAGTACCCTTCAAATAAGACAAAACGAACTTAAGGAATTTTTAATCAATATATATGCTTGTTTAGAGTCAAAAATGAGTTAATATTGATGGAAAAAGTCCTAGTTCCACTGGCAGATTATTTCACTCATGGGAAAAATGTCTTGTTAATTCATTTCCAGTCTTTGTTTTACTTCCCTGTTTGCACTGTTAGCTTCTGAACAACACATGGAGAAAGTGAGCAAGATGTTGATAAATTCCGAGCAACATCTAAGCAACCACATTGACCTGAAACGCTCCACTCAGGCCAGAAACAGAGCTAACATTAGGCTTCGATTTATCAAGCAGTCGTAAACAAAACCAGAAATAAGCAGCAGCATTTGTTTGCTTTTGCCGAATACGTATCTCTACATATTTGGGAAAACGGCGTCTGTGGCCTCAGGAGGTGGAGAGGTTTTCCACCAATCAGAGGGCCGGCGCCTCCAGCTCCATCTTCTTCAGTCTGATGGCCAAATTGCCCTGGAGCTGGGCAAATTCCTCTGTCTGCTTGTTGATGGGGCTCTTCACCTGGATAAATGATTACTCCAGATTTCTCATCTGAATAAGGAAGACTGCATGGTATATATATATATATATATATGTATATATATATATATATATATATATATATATATATATATATATATATATATATATATATATACACACACACAGCTTTGAGTGACCAGAAAGTGTAAAGCCAAGTTTATTTGTGTAGCACGTTTCACCACAGGGCCGTTTCAAAATGCTGTACATCTTAAAAACATCAACAGTTATGAAACAGACAATAAATATTACATTTTGTCATCATCAAATGTGCTGATCAATGTTCCGCTTACTACCAATCAAAGACAACTCTAAACAGCTGGGTCTTTAGCCTTGATTCAATGGGACTCCGAGTTTCGGCTGCTTTGCAGTTTTCTGGAAGTTTGTTCCAGATTTGTGATGCATAGAAGCTGAATGCTGCGTCTCCATGTTCGGTTCTGGTTCTGGGCAAGTAATATCTACATGCATTGTTTATAAAAGCTTTTGGAAAGAGCATGAGCAATACTGTGAAGAAGGAAGAAGCTTTAGATTGAATTTGAATTTTGAAATTTTTTTTCTTTTGCCCGGTATTGTTATTTTGTAATTACGTTATATGTATAAATTATTTTCATTTTTCTTCCTGAAATACCAACATTTTGACATCAATGTATATTTTGATCCATCTGATGATGCAGTTTTTTAAATATTAAATTATTAATGTTTTTGATCAGTTACTCTGTACTTTAGTCTTTTTTTTTTTTCTTTTTTTTTTTTTTTACCAAATATTCTTTTTACTTTTCTTTGAGTAAAAAAATAAGTTGAAGTAGTGCTAGTCTTACTCGAGTGCAATTTTTTGGCGACTTTACCCACCTCTGTATCTGACCTTTAACAAACAACTCATGAACGAGCGCTCACCTTTATTTTCATTTGGGTCGACTTTGGGAATGCTGTCTTGACAGGCATGTGATCAATCAGGCAACTGCAGCTCATCCAAAATATGGCAGCCAGAGACCCGACCAAGGAACATTCACATTTTGCACATTCTTACACATCCATTCTCAACTGCTTCTAAAAACAGAACAAGATCTTAAAAAAACACCCAACCATCTTTTGGTAATAACTCAATGTTCGTTGGTGTCTGGAGAATGTGTCATTTCAAAAACCTTCCGATTGTTAAGTCACTCTGCGCAGTTACCTAGCAACACCGGTGAAGTCCAGGCTGTTATCTAGCAACTTAAATGGAGCTCCAGCCCGTTTCGGTCAGCTGGTTTTACTGCTGTATGCGCTGTATGAACAATGGCTGCTGGAAAAGACAAGTGTTTTGTTGTTGACTTACCATCCAGAAAGCACTTGTTGATTGTGCAGGAGGCTCCACTTCTGCTTTTCAAAGAAATACGGTTGTATAATTTCGTATCTGTCCGCAGCCATTTTCCTTTGCAAGTGTAAATGTTGAGTTGGAGGTGAGGGGGCGTGGCCAGTGGCAAGTAATTGGATTTAAAGTGACAGAGGCCCTAAAACACCTGAAAGGAGCTCACAACAGGCAAAACTGAGCAGACTAACGATTTTGTGCAAAAAAACTGGAATGTACATGTTTTTATTGCTCATTGGGACAGTCTATAAGTAAATGCCATACCGTACTACTACTGTGACAACAGGAGGTAAAAGTCATGCCTGTGTTTCAGGATAACAGGAACAGATAATATCTCCAGAGTTTGTGGCAGCAAATAAAAACCAAACAGCTGTGGTTTCTTAAGAAACTATCTCTAAAAGAGTGCAGGACCAAACATCAACCTCAGTTTTCTGTTTGTCGCGCTGCTGTGTCAGACCACGACGTCTGATATCTGGAATTCCAGAAGTAAGGAGTCTTAGTCTTGATTGCTTGCTTAGTTCAGGTAGCTCTGGAAGGGATCGCGACGAGGCGGCTAAGTAACATCATGGACAGCCACCTGCAAGCTTTGCGGTGTTCCTTATATCCCCATGTGGTCAATTGTGAAAGAATTATTCAGTAAAACATTGAACAGGAAGCCCAGTCTGCGACAGCTGTGGCCAGAGTCATGAGTCAGGCCAGCATGACGTCCGCCGGTTGCATTAGTTTCTTTGCTTAGTGCAACAGTGGAATTCCAGGTTTCTTGTCATCTGTTTTCCTTTTTTTTTCCCATTTCCTTTTATCTGGTAAAATGATACTCCATCATTTAAAATGAAAAAATATTCAAGCAGCCAATATTTTATACCTTTTTATTTCTGCTGCTTCTATTATTAGAAAACAAGGAAATATCTGTGACTGAACAGGCCTCCCTGAAATGTCTGCTATGTGCCTGCCTGCCACAGCCTGTCACTGCTAAGCTTAAGATTCTGTGCCAGTAACAACAACAACAAAAAAGATAATGTGTGTGCATATGAATTATCCACACACATCAATTTTTTGATAACATAAAAAAACCCACAAAAACTATAGTTTTTAACACATAATCTTTAGACTTTATGCAAAGGTAAGTTCAGAAGACTATTTTACCATGGATGTTTAAAAGGGAAATATTATCTGTTTTCCAGGCACTTAGTATCATTTTATAGCACAATCAAGTAATTATTTTATCTCCACTTGTTATAGAAATGTTGTTTATATCAGATATAAAGTTTGAGTTTGTAATTTAACACTCTGTCGCTTTAAAACTCCTGCTCCTTCTGACACTCCGCCTACAGGAAGTCATCACAACATGGCTGTTAACCCTTTAACAACGCTTTTCTCAGCATTGAACTGAGAAGTAGCTCCACCAGGTGTTTGCTAATCCCTGCTGGCTAGTCTGAAGGAGTCAAGGTAGTTCATTGCATATTTATGAACTCATCGTTGGAAGGTTGAGCAGGCATTCTCTTCATGCTAGCAGCATTAAAACGCCCTCCACTTTGACCAGCTCCTTCACTGAGATGCACTGAAACTCCCTCTGTGACAAGTCAGACATTGTCATCCCCAGAAGCCTTTCCTGTGAACACCACATCCACAGCTTCACAAGAACTGCTGTCTTACAATAAAAAATGTTGCTCATTTCCTCCCATCTGCTGCCTTCTCCGCTGCTGAAATTCTCATCCATGCCTTCATCACCTCCAGACTTTATTACTGACATGACGTTTTTGTGCATAATAAGCCAAGGTCAACAATAAACACCAGCACATCCTAAGCTCAGATGCTCGCCGGGTTTCCCACACCGGCTCTCTTGACCGCATCACCTCCAGTTCTTCAGAAGCCGCCCTGACTTCCTGCCCCTCAACGTGTCCACGTCAAAGTTCTTACCCACAATGCCCTCCATGAGCAGGCTACCTCACCGACCTGCTCCACGTCAAAGTCGAAGCGAGGAGACGGGACCTTCTCCGAAGTTGCTGAGTCAATATTTTCTGGAATCAACTCGTTGCTGCGGTTGCTTTTCCTCCAGCTTCGCTCTGACGGTTTTCCGCAGACTTCTTTGTAAAATAGCTGAAGGTCAGTCAGCGTCTCGGCACAGATTTTCTAATGAACTCATACGTGTTCTTTAATCGTTCCACTCAGTCATATGAGGTTACTTCAATCTAGAACCTTCCACTGCAGCTCTGGTCGTGTGCTTAGGGTTGTTGTCCTGCTGGAAGGTGAACCTCCAGCCGGGTCGAAGGTCTTTAGGAGGAAGAAACGGGGTTTCTTCCAGGTTTGCCCTGGACTCTGACTGGTTTCTTTGTCTCTGCTGAAGTAAAGCCTCCCCACAGCATGACCCTGTCACCACCATGTTTCACTGCAGAGCTGGTGTGTTCAGGGTGAGATAGAGCGTTAGGCCTTATGGAACCACATGCTATTTGTAATAATCACACAGACTGTCTGTGTTGCTAGTCCCGTGCGAAACATTATAACATGCAGCAGAGCTCAAAAAACAAAAACAACTGTACATACTACTGTCTCTTTAAATGCAGATTTTTCTCCCAGGATGTACTGCAGATTGACGATATCACACACGCACTCTGCCTGTTGGATCACTGACTTTAAACCAAACGTTATCTTTATAAGCAAACAGAAACTTGTCACATTCCAGTTCCACAGGAAAATCATGAAGCTGAGTTTCATTTAAATGAACCATATTCATCCACTATCATGCATATGCAGAAATTATTTGTTTATTTATTTATTTAAATAATCAAAGACGTTCTCATCTATGAAGATTTCTGAGTAATGATGTGACCAGGCTGTGTTCCCATCCTGTCACAACTCAGCTGTTGCATTTCAAAAGAGCTGGAGGCCCAGACAGGGAAATTTTATTTTATTTTTTCCGCCAGCTCGAATGGAAAAAATATTTGATTAAAGCATGTAGAAAACATCCCAGTGACTTATGTGAAAAAAACAAAAAAAAACAAAAAACAGGTGAAACGGCATCAGTTTATCAGTAAAGCAGCTGGAGGCAAAGTCTCCTGTCAAAACAAATAACAGGAGTCCGGCTTTAAGCCTCCGCTTCAGCAAAGTTGTAACAAGTAGCAGACGTTACGCACAAGTGTTTTTGCAATAAAATAATTTAACTGAACTAATAGAACTAATAATAATAAAGATGTCATTTACTAGGACAAAAAGAATGACACATTCAAAACAACCTAACCACTGTGTGCCTTGCAAACTGGTTTTGCCAGCCTTGGTGCCAACAAAGGCAATTTGCTTTTCTTCTTTCTTCTTTGTAGAACTGTTTAATTTTAGCAACCCTGAAGGCTTTTCCTGCCACCTGTACTGGCAGCAGCAGCTAGCACAGGTGGACGGCTCCATCCAAAATATCCACAGTATCGATACCAAGTCAATATCAATATCGGATCAATGCGAGCCGAGTAATATCGATACCTTGGTTTCAGATTACCCCCTTAAAGTTTTGTTTCATTTTTGTATCGTAGATTCTCAACTCTACCTAAAAAGAAAAATGCTTTGATCTTTTTTTTTTATCCCACTTTATTTAGGAAGAAGTGCAGAAACATTTGTTCTGTTTTGCTCTTGCTTTGGATAAAAGTTTATCCAAATGTGCCCGTCCTAGGTTTTAACAAAAACAGTTCAAAGGAAAAACTTCAAAAACACATAAAGGTCAGAGGTTTGGTGAAATACCAAACTTAAATGAGTAAAAAGTATCGGTATTGGTATCGGTATTGGCCCTGATTTACTTGTACACCAAAATATTCAGTATCGCCCACCTCTACGTCTCAGCTGCAAATCAATAACTATACAGTTATTCGTCGGGAGTAAAAAAAAAAACAACAAAAATAAAACATCTCATTGGACTCACTAAAAGCAAATAAAGTTACCAATTTGATCAATGATTGCTGCATCAAAAAATGAAAAGCAAGCAAAAACCAGCAGGTTTAATAAGAAAGTACACTCTGCTAAAGCCATGAAAAATAAACAGCCTTCCAGAATGAAAAGCAGAGAAGACAGAAGAATATTGTAGACTGAATACAGCAAGAACATTTACTGTTTTAATTTTATTATTAGAACAGAATATAATACAAATAATTATTAAAATGAAGGAAAGCAAAAATAAATAAATAAAGTAGTTACATAAAAATCATTAAAGTTGCTAAATGTGGCACTGAGAACTGGCCCAAGGCATGCGAATTAAGCAGCTGCTTAGGGCCCCCCCACCAGGGGGCCCCCAAGAGCACCAAGCTCTATGTATGCATAACTAAATGCTTTTACACAAGGAAAACTATTTTTATATTATTTTTAATGTTGTTACACAAATAATGGGTCAATATCTCCCTGCTGTTGGTTGCTGCCACTGCTGGGGAAATATAACATATCAAACTTGTTTTCTGTACATTTAGTGTTTATCAGGTGAGGTTCGGTTAAAATTAGACGGCACACTTAGATAACTCGCTGCTGCATTTTTAAATCCAATTTATTTCATATTTTCTACTCCTCTAAAGTCATCATAACACTTAATGTAAGCTAATTACAAATGTCGCTAATGATAACAGGCATGTTACACACATAGAGTAATCTATAGGAACTATGAAGCAATCTGGGGTTGATATGTTGGTTTTGGGGGCCCCAAATGAAAATCTACTCCAGGCCCCAAAAAGACTTGGGCCGGCCCTGGTGGTGTTAGAAAAAGAAAACCAGTTTTTGTTTGGGAAATAAAATCTAAGTGTTTTAATTAGGACTAAATCAGACTCTAAATGAACCTCTACCTACCCGCCCCGCTGGGGCTTTTTCCGGCATATTTTCTGCACAGATTAATTTCGCAGAGATTAAAGCAGCTCTGATTTCTTCTCTTAATCCATCTGCTTCCATCCCCGCTGCGTCGCCGCAATCCAGCCTCAGTCTCTGAGACCGAGTGTGTCATCAGGGGTGTGGACGCTGCAGAGAGGCGTGGGTCGCGTCACATCTCCGCCATAAAGAGCCCGCTTCACCTGCAGCAGCAGCAGCAGCGGCACTCAGGTCGACCCGGTTCGCGGTCTGTTTCGCTTCCATCGCCAAGATCCCCTGTGATTGGCTGAGCGCTCTCCCTTTACCCCACCCCTCCGCCCCTCCACTTGCAGACGCGCAGGGACTCTTTGCTGACTCTTGTTTCCTTCCTGCGCTCTGAGTCTGGGAGCACGTCCCCGGGGCTGAATCGCAGAAGCAGAGAGCAGACGGAGCCGCGCACCATGGCAGCTACGCACAGCAGCGAGTACCGGGCCTACCTGCGGAACGCCATGGACATCGAGGCCGGGCAGCAGCGCTTCCCGCCGGTGCCGAGCTCGGAGCCGACCTACCGATCGCTGTTCATCGGGACCCTGGCTGTTATGGGAATACTTCAGGTGGCCTCCAGCGTCGCGATCTTATTGCACCTGACCGGTTACCTGCACGAGGTAGGCGCAATTAAGCGTAGCGCTTGGCGATTGCGATCGGTGCTCTGCAAAAGAAAAAGAAAAAGAGAGAGAAAGAGGAAAAAAAAAACATTCCTCAAAACTTTTGTCAACGAGCGAGTTCAGATAGTCCGACAACAAAAACCTGGGCTATTTGCGCAATAACTCCCCAGAGAGCCATAAAGTGAGAGATACGCTGAGCTCGGGCTTTATGAAGCAGGCGGCGTGTTCTCTCAGAAGTGAAGCAACCCGCTGCTGTGCAAGGAGTCCAGGCGGCGTAAAACAAAGTGCAGTTTATGTTTGGTGCGTCTCTCTGCACGCGCACTCCGAGCTGCCCGATAGCGTCGCGCGCGAGCCGCTCGAAGCGAACCGGGAAAGATGCGTGTTCGCCCGAGTTGTCTCCCCGCCGCTGCGCTCAGATGACATCTCAAGCAGGCGTCCTGCGTCTCCTCGCCTTGTTTGCAGATTGCAGATGTTTTCACTTGAGCCTGTCGTTTCTCATGCGCGTGTTTACATGCCATCAGCGGCTTCCAATTGCCATTTATGAGTCATGAGTTGTAAACTTTGAAGGATAAGCAGAGCTGTTTTTTCCAGAGAGGTCTGGCCGAGTTCAAGTGCCTTTTTTTTTTTTTATTTTTTTAGTTTTTTTAACACTGTTGCTCGTGTAAGGAATGCAGAGTCCTGTGGCTCGGCCGTCTCTTTCTAGCTACACGGCGGTCTTGCTGTTGTATAATTGTCATGTCAGAACAAGCGAAGAGAGCAGACCGCATGTCCGCTCTGTCAGGATCCTCAGAGTTCACCTGGGGAGCGTCTGTTGCCCCTAGCCTCACCCTGACAAATTGGTTCCAGTGTTCTCCAGTCTTTAAAAACAAAAGGAGAGATGGGAGAGAGAGGAGGATGAAGGTTTAGGAAGGTGTTTTGTGATGCAGGATTGAACTGAGTTTGGCACCGCTTATTTGTTCGGAGCTCAGAAGCAGACCTCCATGTTTCCTGGACACCTGCAGAGCTTTCTTGACGGTGGGCGATCAGAGTTGTAGCCGTCTCTTTAAGACGGGATGAGCTGGTCTGAGTTGGTCTCAAACGGGACTCTCCGACTCTGACTGGAACGTTGTTTCTGTATGGATTTGATTTTGCTTGTTGCAGTGGAAAGCAGAGAAACATGTGGAAAATAACTTAACCTCCCCCTCACACAAACACACCGACACACGCAAAGCTTTTTGACAGCCCTGCTGGAGATTGTCTTCTTCTGACACCTTTCTGTAGGAGAGGCCCTCACCGTTCTAACTTGCCCCCCCCCTCTCTCTCTCTCTGCAGGTGGACCTGTCACCATCTTCCCATCCTTCCCTGGAGATGGAGGTGAGTCAGGCTAACTTCCTTTAACATGTTTCCCTTTTGGCTAACATCTATCACGTGTTACTCTGTTACAAACACAAACTTCAAGATATTTTCACTTGACTCTCGCAGGATTGTAAGTGATTGGGTAAACTGCGAAGTCATGAATAAAACCCAATCACATGTGTATGCCTGTGTGTGATTTAAGACGTTCTGTTTCTGGCCTCAGAGGTTCTGTAGAGAACAAAGTGCTGTGGAGACGGAGGGTCACGGCAGACGGGTCAGGGAGGGTGTGGTGGGGAAGCTAAAAGCGAGGTTAGGTCAGAAAACTGTGAACATCTCACAGAACTCTGTTCAG
The DNA here is from genome assembly GCF_051168715.1 of Poecilia mexicana. Classification (NCBI taxonomy): domain Eukaryota; kingdom Metazoa; phylum Chordata; class Actinopteri; order Cyprinodontiformes; family Poeciliidae; genus Poecilia; species Poecilia mexicana. The sequence goes on from NW_028263371.1 coordinate 17,361,467, forward strand.
TCCATCATCTGATCACAAAGAGAGGACGGACCGACTAAGACATGACCTTCCAAACTAAACCTAAAGATTGGGGAAAGAGAGTGTTGATCAGAGAAGCAGACAAGATGGCAACTGTGGAGGAGCTACAGTAATCCACAGCTCAGCTGGTTGATTCGGTTGACAGGACAACTTTTTGTTGTACATTTAAGTTCTGTGGAAGCTGTTTTTGAAAGAAAGTCATATTTGGGTCCATTTACGGTTTGTGGAAGTCCATCTCTCAAAGAACAACAAGGTTGCCTCAATCGGATGGTTTAGATCAAACTTGTTCATTAGCTACAATGGCCCAGTCCAGAAGTCCAAAGTCCAGAAGTTAATAATTTTTTGAAGGGCCACTTTGCTTACAGAAACTTCATAATCCGTTTTATTGATGGTTTCTGTTGGGTGTGGTTATTTCCATTTTATGTATTGTTTTTGTTTGGCTGTTTAACACGTCTTCCAGGTCCAGTTTTGGTCTAACTTGCATAAGTTTCCCATTTCTTGAGAATGGTCTCAAAACAACAATATTACCGTTAATCGCAGTAATTACTGGGACAGTTCAATGTTCAGCAAAATTTGTGATGGTCACAGGCTTATCCATAGAAAACTATGTAGCTCTGCTCTGTTTTTCCACATTGGCTTTTCACATGGAAGTCCAGTAAAATACATTGGTGTTCATAATTGCACTGCCTGCCGATGTTCTACTATAAATGTTCCTGGAACAACAGCTGGGATCTTGAAATGCCTCCAGTATCAGTTTCTGAGCCAAGCACAACCTCCCAAAGGCGGATTTAACGCCGACAATGATTTCAAGCACACCAGGTATTTCTTCTTGTCACCATTGAAGGAGGAAGTAGAGCGTATTTATTCACGCTGGTGTGTTTTTAAGGGAGTTGAATTAGCATCAGCAATTTTTTGGAGTCATGATTTTCCCACGGGTGTATTTCCTGTGAAGCCAAGCACAAAACCCCCAGCTGGTTGTGCAGGGCTGGAGCGAGGTCAGACCGCAGGAACACAAACACCTCCAGAGACAATAAAAAAAGGGCTTCTCACTTCAGATTTCTTTTTTTTTTCCTCGACTTCGACTCCGTCGACTTTCATTTTGCTGTACGCTGGACAGTAAGTTTGCAGCCCTCTTGCTGGCTGGCGTCAGCGGTTACAGTGTTTCCTTGGAAGTCATTTCGAGCATCACATGTTGAATTCTTAATTGTTGAAGTCATTTTTTTCCTCCTTTTTTCAAACTGTTGGAAGCTGCTGCCCTTTCTTGGCATGGGCTTCTACCAACCCAAAGCAAAGCCCATCGAGAAAGCGAAACAACTTAAAATGATCTTTGCTTTCTAGGGTTTCTTTCCATGATGCTTTAAGTTCCCATGAAATTCTATGCTGGTTTGGCCTGGGTTATCCCTGGTAAGGACTAGGGTTAAAGGTTAGTGGGTTAGGGGTATGGTGAGAGTTAGGGTCCTAGTGGAGTCCTGAGGTGAACCACCCGCCCTGTATTGGACTGAGGAACTCTGTTTTTGTTTTCCCCAAACAGTACAGGAAGAAATTGTTCTGGGCTTTACGATGCGTCAGGTTGACACTTGACCCTCACCACGTTGAGCTAGGGGTCAGCGCCGGAGCCGCGCAGGGATTCTGTTTGACAGCGGTGCCTCTGAGGATGGCCATCGGCTGGAGGGAGACGGATACGCAGGCCTGTGGTCGGTGGTGAGAACGCAGGGCCGTGAATCAGCCGCAGCTCATGATCTGACTGTTCATAATGTGCAGAGATCTGTGGAAGAAGTCCGCTGCGTTGTGAAACACAAAAAGAGACGGTCCGCTTTGGTGGCCGAGCTCTTGAGTGAGAGGACTTTTGTTCTCGAGCTGGATCTCAGAAACCACTCGTCAACATAATAGACATGTTGAGTGATGTATGTGGTGAGCAGTAAAAAGGCTGAGCTGAAGTCTGCGTGCACTGCGGTGATCCAGGACGAAGCATGTGCGACCAAGTCAGCCGTAGCCGGGCGCAGTCTCCCGGAGAGAGGGTTCCTCTTCTACTCGCCAGGGAAAAGAACAGTGCCTTGCAAACAGTGTTCATACTGCTGGAGCCCGTTTTACTTTGAGTCAAATTACAACCATCAACGTGTTTCGTTTGGGATCTTATGTGAGAGACTAACGCCAAGATGCTTACAATTGTGAAATGCTATGCGCTCTTCAAAATTCAGGGGCGGCATAAAGACATGGCTGTCAGAAGGAACTCTGGAGGAGCTGGAGAGAGGAGCGGCTCAGGCATTTCCTGCGTATTCCAAACAATAATTTGTTCACTATGTGTTGGGCATTCCAGGAATCTGGTATTAGCAAAACCAAGCAAACATCAACAAAAGAAAAGTAAAGCTTCTTTTGAGAAAAAGCAGAGCTGGGCAGTGTGTCATGGATGTAGCTAAATGCTAAAAGTCAGCCGGAGCTGCAATGGGAGGGGAAATGTTCACATGTTAGAATGACCCAGTCAAAGTCCACCTCAATGCAATGGAGAAATAATGTTCATAGATAATGAGCTATTTTGGAAAAAACAGAAGGTGCAAACATTTTGGTCTGTAGCTGTGCACCAGCTGCACCTCTGATTGGCCACCCCAACTAGAGCTTTCAACCACTTTCTTCGTATAGCGCACATAGATATCAGCATTTCAGATTCAGACTGAAGACCGATTTATATAGGATACAAAATAATCCCCCCTCCCTCTTTCTTAGCTTCAGATTTTGGCATGCTGTTTGTTGCTATCTGAGACAGTAGGGAATTCAGATAAAATTGTAATTTCAGTATGCCACCCTTCTAGACACGCCCCCCGCCTGTAGCTGCAGTGAATGGAGCTTCTACCAAACAGTAACTCAAGCCGACTATATACAAATGCATGCCACACTCTTCGCTTGTTCAAACAATATCCTATAAAGTACACTGAGGTTTGCAGTTGCAGCTTTAGAAAATGTGAATTCTTGAGCAAGGCACTATATATTTGTTACCTCACCACAAATTAGGACGGATCCTACAATTAAGGTTCCAAGGAGAAGCTGCTATTCCTTAACCTTGGCTGGATTCTTCAGCCCGTCACATTCCAGGACGCCGCTCTGTAAAAATGTTTGTGCAGCAAATTGTTTTTGGATGACAGCGCTAATCTTAAGCTGAACTCCGTGCAGTTTGTGTGGACTTGTGAACAAAATGCTAAGAGCAACATTAACTCATTGCATTGTTGCAAAACCCATGTTAACAGTGTTTCTTTGAGCTGTTTTTGGACTGGCTGACTGTGTGTGGTTTCCAAGTGCTTAAAAAGCACTAATCCTTTCATCTACACTTTCCATTCCATCCCATTTTTTCAATAATGACTGAGTTATGGTGAGATAACAGTGCCAGGATTCCTGAAATTACTGGTTTGAAGGAAACTACCCTCAGCCCATAAAACAAGTTTAAACATCTTTAGGGATGTAATAACAGCCCAATCTGTCAATCACTCCAAATTCTGCACATGGATTTTGCTTCTGCAAATCTCTGCACATGTGAAGAAATGCATCAAAGCGGGAGACCGTTAGGAATCTCTTCTCGCTTGCGCTCGCGGTGTCTTGGGTAAACTCAATCATGTAGGTAGAAGCAGAAAACAACACTTCAGCCTGATGTGTTAATCTCTTGCCAGAAGTGTAGGAGACTTGGCAGCTCCGGCGCTGTAAGTGTTTACTCGCATGGAAACCATGTTTTCGTCGAGTGTGTATGCTCGGTCTTGCCTGAAGACAACCCGGCTCAGTCCAAATACGGTTTATGCCAAATCTGGGAGACGCTCAGCCACTCTGAGAAGTTCCCCTCGCCACGGGGGCCTCCAGCTGTAAATACGACCATGGACATAGAAGGGACTTAGCGGAGGGACGATGATATACACAGACATGTAGTCCATAGACGCCCCTGTGCTTAACGTCTGTGCATACTCCCACTCAGAACCATTACAAGCAGCCTGTCATTTAGAGTGAAAGCAGAGCTAAGCTGTGGTAGGTTATGTCCAAATCTTTTTGTTGCTTAAGGAAAAGGCTTCTTGTAATTGCAGGTCTCCAAATTACAAACTTCAATTGTAATCAAACACACGCAAAAGGACGCGCACACACGCAAAGCAGGCGGCTGCCGATGGGTTTTGACCTTTTGGTTTACGAGTTGATGTTTGCTGAACCAGCCTTTGTTTTTCTCCACAGAGTGAACCAGTGGTGCATGCCCTGAAAGACCCGAGAAAAAAAAGCAGGTGCAAACTTCCCAAAGACGCCACAACCCCGTCCGCCCATCTACCAATCAGAGCACCTCAGGAGTTCACTAAGAGTGAGTCAAGCCGATGTAACATGTCTCCTTTGGCCTTTTGTAGTAAATCTGCAGTCTGGAAGCTTTGTCTCCCCCCGCTGGCGCTGCCGATAAATACACAAACATTATCCATGTGTGGTGATGTCGTTAGGGTGGCTTTAGGAACACAGTCAAACCCAAAACGGATACCAACTCCTCCAAGAGCTTAAGCATGACGTCTGTTGGTAGTAAAAGAACATCCTCTTCTGTTGAATATCTCCAAAGAGATAAACTAGATCCTTACTTATCCATCCACATGTTCTCGTTATTCCATCTGGTTGGGTTTTGTTAGACTATATTCATAACACAAAACATGTCTATTTCCCATTCGGACCATTAAAAGGTTTTTCTACTCAGTTACTACAGAGTATATTTGCTCTTTCATTTGGGGGAGTATTGTGACTGTACTAGCTGCTGGAAGAACCTATCCTGACAATAAATTTCAGATGCTCACATTCTACATCTTTATGAATCCACACTGGAAACGGCGTCCATTTGACAACAAATCTGGACTGGCAGAAGTGGAAACTTATAGTTTTAGTAAAGACGACAGAAACATAATTTGTGTCCCCATTTGATACTTGTTCCAACTTGGAGCATCCGCAAACCAAGTCCTAAACATCCATAAAACGTTCTGGTTTATGGCTGTGCATTAGCTGATCGTGGTATAATTCAATGACTTGTGCATTTACCGTGCATTTAATGTTAAGTTTAAAGATAAGGATCAAGGTTAGAGCTACTTTTAGGAAAGTAAACAATTAAATTTGTAGTTGGTTGAATTTGGTTTTTGTTTTTCTTTATTCTGACTTTGGTACTTGCCAATAAAGCTTATGGTGGTTATAAGATATTGAGAAAAGATTGTGCAGTCAGTTCAATCCCAACTCACTCGGAGATGTCAGAGTGTGGTTTAGGATGGGACGGCCCGCCTGCAGTGCTGAAATCAACCCCATTGAACACTTATGGGGTCAGTTTGTGGGGCGTGATGTTCGTGCCCGAGTGGCCAGAGCACTTAAATCAAGTGTGTTGAAAATGAAAAGTGACATGACATCAGTCACTGAGGCCCAGAGCTGAGGGTCAAGACAGTTTTGTTCTCTTTTTTTTCTTTTCCTTTCAATAGCTTCCCAATGATTTTCCAATCTTATGAAGTGCTTTCATCCACACGTTTACTTTAGCAATTTTCCTCCGACTGACGACTGTTCTCTGGTTTTTGTTTTTACTGAGAAGCTAAAATTTACGAGTTCCTTGGAAAAAAAGCAACTGGAACTCTCCGTGAGTGTAGAACACCAATTTGGAGGATCTGCACCAATCCGACATCCAATATGGCTGCCATCCTCATAAACAGAGTGAAAATTATTGTTTGTACATCGTCAAATCACGAGGTGGATTGCATGCTAGTGAGGCAGTTTAGCCATTTACTTCAAGTGTGTAGAACAAGAGTCGCGTGTAAAAGCTGCAGGACATTTGGCCTTCAGGAATGCAGTTTGAGATCACTTTAGGTCAATGAGAACAGCCCTCCTTCCTTGGTAACTTGCGTGGCATAAGCAGACATATTTCATAAAACATTGCTGAGATGCTCATGGAGAAGATTGACTAGTTCACTATTAACTGTAGCTGTGTTTCCATCACAAATGTGCACAAGTTCTAGTTGATATTCTGCTAATGTCAAGGAAATATAATTTTGCAGTTGCAGTGTTTTCATTACAAAAGAAATTTAATTAAAATCACACATTAATAAGTTTGTTAAAAAGTCTTTAAAAATCATGTAACTGTAAACAGTTACATGAAATGTATTCATAACTCATCCATGGTGCTAGCACTCATCATCAGCCAATCAGAGGAGTTGTCAGTGTCTTATTCAGGCTTTGGAGTGACAAGTCCCGCCTACTTCGGAGTGGTGTTTTGGGGAAATTGTAGTCAGTGATTTTACTTTAGAGCTATGGATTCAACACATTTGAATGAGACAACATTTTTTGTGAACTTTGTGATGCTGTGAGAACTCTGGTATGAAAAAAAAAAACCCATCATCCTCCTACCACTTCCTGTCATCGTCTTCTTCATTTCTGCCAGTAGTAACATCCAGGCGCTGATCACGTTGATCAGGATTACTGATCCTGAAAAGGTGTTTCTGTTGCAGTTTTGTGAAATACATCAAATTCAACATGACCAAAAAAACCTTCTCACCCTAGCGCAAAAACTTTTTTTAATCAAAAAATGTGTTTTTTCAAAATCTACATTTCTACTAGGCAAATTTATTTTCAGAATTTCACAGCTAAATTTTACAGTTAACAGAAACGCAGCTACTGAAATTTTTTTTTGTTTTTTTGCAGTTTATTATTTGCGCTTTGGCCTCGATCACGTGGTTCGACGTCAACTCCACGTTTCTCACTTCGATTTTCTCAAAACTAAACCACATAATCCATCAACACATGTTTGCTACCAACAACCAAACATTCTGGTTTGAATGTAAAGTTCTCTGACTCTTTTTTTTTTTGTGTGTGTGTTCTTGTCATCTCGCAGAGGACTACAGCATGATTAACATCAAGTGGGACGATCAGCACGGAAACCTCCACAAAATGAGCTACGACGACGGAAACCTGCTGGTGAGTGAATCGGGCCTCTACTACGTCTACGTGAAAACCTGCTTCCGCTACTACAACATCGGCGGTCCAGACGAGGGCCGTGAGGCCAGGACGCGTCCTCCGGACGTGAGCAAGGCCCAGCTCATCCAGTACGTCTACCATAAGAGCATCAAACAGAACAGCAGGAAGGTGTTGCTGATGAAGACGGGAAGCACCAAGCAGTGGAACAACACGAGTTACAACATGTACTGCGCCCAGCAGAGCCGAGTGGTCAACCTGGTGGAGGGAGACGCCTTGTTTGTCGAAGTATCCAACGCTTGGCTGCTGGACCAGGAGGCGGAAGGGACGTATTTTGGGGCTGTAAAGTGGGGTAACTGAAACTTTGTCACCGGCGGAGCAAACATGCTACTGAACATTTTTCTAACCGATGGAACCACTTTTAGGGGATTAGTGATGTTGAATTGTCGAACCAGTTTGGTTTATGTTTTACGCCACCACGTGTGTTTGGTTGTACGCCACGTTGCCTTTCATCCAACAGCCCTGGAGACTTTCATCAGGTGAACTAAAAGAGAAAGAAAGGAAAAAAAAAAGGGAGGCTAAAAACGGAACCTTTTTACTTTCCCACAGAGATTCTTGATTAAACATTTACCAGCACTGGAATTTTAAAGGACGTTTTTAGTGTGTTGAGATTTGCATGCCAATGGATTTTTGGCTTAGAGTCCCACATAGAGTCAGCATCTGTACATGTTGTAGTAATACAAACAATAAGGGAGCAACAAAGGAAGTGAGCTTTCGAGGCAGAAAGGATTTTTCGGCAAAATGTCCAGAAGGGACAGTGGGGTAGAGAGTTATCACTGTCTCAGACACAGCAGTGAGCGCATGAATGTTTTCCTAAAAGTTTTAGGTGGTTTGAAAAAGGCATCCTCACATTAACTCACATTGGTTCAATTGGAAATGAGCAGTCAGGTGATGATATTCTTATGTTGTGCTTACATTCTCAACGTTGGAATGAAAGCCTTAAAAGGTTAGGCCACAGCATTGAAGTGAGGTTCTTTACAGTAATTATCAGTAATGTTTCTCTCGTCTGTTGTGTTTAACTCTGAACTTGTTGGAAAAATAAGTGCGTCCTCTAAGTGGTGGAAGCTAATAAGTCAGATACACATGGTATCAATCGCGGGTTCCCAGCTGACTGTGAGTCTGCTGGGGTAATTGTGAAACTATGAGACCTGGAAAATATGTTAGCACGCCATGTTTGCACAGCTAATGCAAAAATCAGAGCTGAAGAGGTGAATGTGGTGGATTCATGCACCCGGCCGGGTCAACCGAGGTGACTCCAATAAGGAGTTCAGGTTGTTCAGTTGGACAAGAAACAACAACAGACCCAACACCTGCTTCTGTCCTGCTGAATGTTTTCAGCTTGAGCCGATTTAAATGTCTATGTTAGCTAAAACAGATTGACTAGCTTGTTGGCTTCCACCACTGCAGGGTGGGGCTGGATGATATCAGTTGATATCAATGATTATTTATAATTTTTGTTTTTGTTTTAAATATCTGAAATGTTGCCAAACTGGTGGTGTGACCTTTCCTGTTTTATCCACAGTTTTAACACCTTAAGCTGTTGAGTAATGGTTTTACGCAACAGGTTGTTGCTAGGTAACCAAAGAGCCAGTCAGTTAGTTTATACCACCCACCGGTCGAGCATTGAAAGCCTTGTCCTCTGCCTACATCCCCCAGAATGCTGTTTGGTTCGGGATCGGAGTTCAGTGTATGTTCTATATATTGAATATTCTATCAGACGTATTATCTATTGATATTGATCACGTGTCCATCACAATATATTTTGCTATTGATTTTATTGTCCAGCCCTAACAAAGGGATTTAGTTATTTTCCATCAAACTCGCGGCGCTATGACAACCGTCTGCTGTAGGTAAGAGTATTGTTACTGATAATAATTTCACACGCCTTACCTCAAAAGATCCAAACCCAACCTGAACAAAACCAATGTGTCCTCCAAAAGACTCATCCAGTTTTCTAATGTTGCCATCAACTGCAATAACCTGACAATGTCATTGAAACCAAAGAGGAAGTGACACCTGCTTGTTTTAATTGTGACAACCAAGAAGCGATGAAGATAGCTGGACTGTCTGACTGTAAAAGGACATGAATGGACTTGTTTGTCCTTAACAAGGGGAACCAAACTGAGTTTGGTTCAGCTTTTAACTTAAATTTAAATTTTTCATTTAACTCTAACTCGAGGTAAATGGGAATATGCATTTAATATTTATTTATTAGCTATAGAGGTACAGGGACAGGTCATTGTTAAAGTGATCTATCGACTGTAAAATCGTACATTTTGTTTTTGTCTGACATTCATTATGCAGCACTTAAAGTTAACATTAGACACGTTTTGTTTGTAAAACACAGGGGCTTTATTTCAAATTATATATTTATGTATCTTGATTTTTTTTTTTTTTGACAATTCTGTGTACGTACCTACCCAAAAAAGCAACATGGATTTATTATTGTTCTTCAAGACTGTAGCATACCTGTAAGAGCTTCATTGATTGTTTTTCCACATCCCGTTTTATTATTTATGTTTGTGTAAGTTTTAATAAAATCCTGCTTTTGTAGCGCTGGTTTAAGTGTGCGGTTTTTGCAACGATTGAACCACACAGGAAGATGGAGACATTGCAGAAATATTTAGAGCCATTGATTTTTTTCTTTCATATTCTTTTTAGCCACAAACATATGTGTATTTTATTGGAATTTCATGTGGTAGACACGACGATGATGATAGTTTGGTTGCTTTTATATATATATATATATATATATATATATATATATATATATATATATATATATATATATATATATATATATATATATATATGTATATAGTTTGGTTTCATTTCATTGTGATGTTTTTGTTTATCTAATTCAGTTAGCTTTATTTAGTTTTTAGAGTATCTTTGGTCATTTTTATTACTTCATAGTTAAATGTTGATTACTTTAGTTTTTGTCAGGTTTTACTGTTTTCATACTTTGGTTCAGTTTTAGGGGCAGAATTCAAAAAGGTCTAGGAATTGTAATGTTATTGTAATACACCAGTTGGGTAATGAATAATCAACAGAAAATACAGTTTTCACAAAAAATGGATTCAATTATCGTTGAACAACCAGCTGACTTGGGGCTTCTTCCAACATCTGATGCAAACTATGTCATCTATAATTCCTGTATGTTTTAGTTTTATAAACGCACAATATAGTTCCAGTTAGTTTCCCCCGCACTAATTAACTATTTAGTTTTTATTTACTTCAAAAATGTTTTTTTTAAGTTAAGATAATGAAACAAGATGGGTTGAGGTTGTAATTCCCGCGCTGCAGCCTGTTGGTGGGAGCGCTGTGATTAGCTGCTCTGTAATCTCTGAGTGAAATTTCTGCTGTATTCCAGCCAAACGAGTGAAGTCACGCTGTTCCTTCGCTTCCCTGCCCCTCTCTGGTCAGAGCAAGTCCACCAGTTCATAACAGAGATACAAGTTGTGTGGAGAGAAGCCGCCCACTGCTGCTGCAGCCCCGGCCCGCTAACTCGCAGCAGACATTTGGACTGGTGCAAAAAAGGAAAAAAGAAAAAAGAAAAAGAGCAAATGGGAATGGGAATAATGATAGGATAAATAGGATTTTATTAGTTCACTGTGATGTGTGTGAGCTGTTAGGATCGCTCAGTCCCTCAGAGAGAAATATTAGAACCAACAAGCCCTCTGTTGTCCTCTCCTGGGTGTTCACCAGGATATGGTCGGAAGACGGTTTGGGCTTGGAAATATGACATAAATATGACAATTTTTCAGATCAGACGGCCGAAGGAAGCAGCAACAGAAATGCCGGAAATAGGTGACTTTTGAACAAGGTTTTTTTTTTCCTTTTTTCTTTTTAAGTAACTGAGAGTTTTGCAAGAGAAACAATTGAGCTGCGGTGTCCATAGGGCTACTCTGTTTCAGACTTACATAGCTTGGACTAGGAGTATAAACAATGGACTTTAGTGCGCCACTGTTTTTATGTGACTCGATTTCTCAATTGTTGGCACTCAGCAGAAACCATTAAAATGTGTTGTGTCAGTAAACATTATGGAAAGCTTGGCGTCCACTGGAAACCCACCCAAACACACACACACACACACACACACACACACACACACACACACACACACACACACACACACACACACACACTGAAACAAATAGACCCAAGAGTCAAACCTCAGCAGACAATATGTACTCGAAACATTAGTCTGGCTTTCCACAGTATATTAGTGAGAGAATCTATGGCAGATGGCAAATTTATGGTTTTCTGCAGGGCATGGTCCAATGCAAATCATGAATATTAAAATGCTGAAAAACCTCTCTACTCTTCCCGATGTGGGTGGTCATCCTTTAAATCCGAGTGCTCCAACAGAACAAGCATGAAGTCAGATCTCAGATCTGGATGTGCTGAGGCAACATGTAAGGACACAGAAGAGAGAGAGAGAGAGAGAGAGAGAGAGAGAGAGAGAGAGAGAGAGAGAGAGAGAGAGAGAGAGAGAGAGAGAGAGAGAGAGCCGTTGGTGTTTATCCGAGTTATCCACCAGGCTGTTTTAAAATGCATTTTAGGATCTAAGGAATGTTTTTGGGTTGAGAACATAGTTAATGACAACATCAGTGACAGAAGGTTTTCCCAGTCTCTGACCACTGAGCTCAAACAAGTGAGTCCTGCAGCGGTTCAGATGTTGTTCTGGGTTTTTTTGTGAGGCGGATGACTCAATCCAATACAACACAGTCCAGACTAATACATGCCAATGACAAGAGATCTCATCTGTTTTCCAATTTCCTTAAGATTGAGGCACTATGTGTCTCGTTTTAATCACTTAGGCTGCTTCGTGTTGACAGACATGAAGCATTGAGGTGATTTTTTTATTTTTCATTTTTAAGGAATCAGGCCTTGATGTGGCCAGTAGAAGTGTTTAATCACAGTTAATTTCTAAATAAATGTAAGGGATGATTATAGAGGAAGACTGATTTGTAGACATTTGTTTCCATAATAAGTGAAATTTTTATTGAAATTTTGTTATGTTTTGTATCTATTCAGGTTATCTTGGTTTAAGTTTAGAGCTTTTGAGATGTTTATGCCTTCAAGACATGCCTGTAACCTACCTAGCAGATTGGATTCATCAGGACTAGTAGAGTAGATATTGCTGACTATCATCAGCATAACAGTGTACATTTGTCTGTGATGATTTTTTCCCCCAATTGGAAGCATATAGTAAAACAAACTGGGTCCAAGCACAGAGCTTATGTAAGTAGTGTGAGGCAGATTTATCGCTCACATGAACAAATGGGCAGGACTTAAACCAGCCTGGTGCTGCTCCCTTCAGACCTTCAAGCCTTTCTAAGAGAACCTGATGGTCAACTGTATCAAAAGCAGCAAACCAGCACAGACAAAAGTCCATTATTTGAGGTTAAGAGAATATAATTTGCAAATTTCAGAACTGCTGATTTCGTGCTATGATGAACTGAAATCCGATTGGATCATCACGTTTCAAGGACTTTGGATCACAAAGGTAGAAAAGACATTGACTTAATTACAGCTGCCTTTACTTAAGAAACTTTCTCCTGGAAGGCCTGTGATACATGTCTGTTTAGCACAGGATGGGTTAATCACATCTGTAGTGGGGGCAGTAACCAAAGCGAACAAATACACTGGCTCAACATGCAAGCTGAAGCTTAAAATGAAGCTAATATGTTTGATAGCTCAGAAAGCTAAACTGACTTAAACATCAGTTACTGAGGATGAAGTAATCCGGCTCAGGATGACGCCAACAATTTGATTTTTTCATATAATCGATTTTAATTAAGGAGAATTGCTGAGAGTAACAATGGCTCAACAGAGATGTGACTCTGTGTAAGTTTGACAACTCTGGTAAAAAAAAAGAAACTTGTGATTATATTACATAATAGCCTGTAATAAAGGCAGATTATTATAATTATCTATCACCTTTTATACAGCAGTAAATTACTTCTTAATCCTCTAGGTTTGAATTAAAGCAGAGAACCAACCTCCTTGTCACTAGTCTATGGTCACAATAGTATATGTGTTAAATTTAATGCCTTTCCAATCATATTGACAACACATTCACCAAGTTATACATCGATCAGTAGGCGACATGTGGCAGGAGGAAGCTGGAATCGAACCTACAACCTTGTGGTCACAAGACGACTACTCTACCCAGCGAGCTCAAAACACTATGAACAAGAACACCAGATTGTGACGGGCCAGAGACGGAGAAGAAATTAAGAAATGGGACAGATTTTTTGAAAGTTTGTTACAGCATCTGTTTGAAAAAGATCTACTAAAAGGACTTGGTGCACTCAGGTAAAATAAAGTCAGAGGTTTTGTAGAAATGGTTGGAGAGGACAGATTTGTGGAGAGCCACTGTTATTTCTTCACTATCAATCCCATATGTCAGCACAAGGTCTAGACTCTAGAGTTTAGAGTCTAGAGTATGACGACAAGAGCAGGCAGGACTGTGGATTCTTTGAGTGAAGCCAGTCACAGACAGCATTAAAGGCTACATTTAGGCTACCACTTTCAGTAATGGTAAAATCCCCCACTATAATGACTGTATTTAACAGTAAATCAGATAACAGTGGACTAGAACAAAACTGTAGGACAGACACAAAATTTAGTCGTAGTTTCCAACTGAAAATGGCCATTATACAGAATGTTACACATGATAAGTTTTTCTTTCTTTCTTTAGTCCTCTCTAGTATAAAGGTATACTATGCAGTAAGTATAACAAGCTAATGTAATGTTTTGACGTGTGGATGACCTGAAACGCAGCAGCGGACATATCACAGTACTTTAAAGAGACCAGTACCGACAAGTTTACAGCGAGGAACGTTTGCTCATAGAAAATCCAAATAAGAAGGAAAAAAAAAACCCCACACAGGGACTAGCAGAAAGCAGGAGCAGAAACAAAGTAAACATTCAAATGTGACAATGAGTGAGAAGGAAAAACAGGAGCATAAATACTGGGATTTGATTAGTAGGTTGGAAACAGGTGAGGCTGATTAAGTGAATGTGGAACATCTGTGGAGGACACAGTGAGGCTGGAGACACAGAAAGTTTGTAAACACCGCGAGAAGATAACTGAACACGAAGAGCAGAAGGAAACACAGCGGTCATCAGAAATACAACCAGGACTTTAACTGGGTCAGGGCTGAGCCCGAAGCATGACGTAGGGCACAGCAGAAATAATTCACATCGGAAAGGGATTCATTAATTCAAAGAAAATTTCTTTTGAAATTTCAGACAGCTGACACTTGCGATGTGTTGTGTACTATGAAATAGCAGAAACCAATGATTCTAAGCACAAAACGCCTTTATTCTTTTTGCGAAGAAACAAGCTACATTGTAGAACTACAGGGTTAAGAACTGACTTTCACACTCTGCACAGAATACCTGTCTGCTTTTCTGCATGTGCCTCTATAGCTGCGTTTTCATGCTAAATGTGTGCAAAACTTTGTTGATGTTCCGCTACTGTCAAATAACAAACTCCCCTCCCCACAATTTTACAATTGTAGAGTTTCCATTAAATAAAAAACCGAGTTAAAATAACCGTTTGTGGTAACACTTTATTTGAAGGGGGGTGAATAAGACTGTCATGACACCGTCATAAACATGACATAACACCTGTCATGAACATGAATAAGCCTTCATGAATATTTATGACTGTTGTCATAAAGCGTCATTCGGTAAATTATGACACTTTTAATACAAAGTTGACATTATTCAAAATGTCTTTGTCATGACAACTTGACATTAACCAATAAATCATTACTGTTTAAACTTTACCTTTAATAACACAAAGTTACCTAATTTTTAAAGTGCAATCAGTAATACTTTTATAACAAATTTATATCAGTAATGATTTCTTGGTTAATGTCAAGTTGTCATAACAAAGACATTTTGAATAATGTGAACTTTGTATTAAAAGTGTCATAATTTACCGAATGACGCTTTATGACAACAGTCATAAATATTCATGAAGGCTTATTCATGTTCATGACAGGTGTTATGACATGTTTATCAAAGTGTCATGACAGTCTTATTCACCCCCCTTCAAATAGAGTGTTACCCAGTTTGTTTGCGCGATGAGTCGTTAAAGAAACATGCCGCACCATCATCCTCTGACCACTTCCTGCCATCCTCTTCTTCATGATTTACTCCAGTAACATCCAGTTGTTATCATGTGACTTGTGTGATGTGGAAAAAGTGTTTCCATCGAAGTTTTGTGAAATAAACCACTTTCAATACAGCAAAAAAAAAAAAAACTCCTTGCACCAGAACTTTTTAGCGAAAAATAAGTTATTTTGAATTTTACGTGTTTCCATTGAGCATTTTTATTTTCAAAATGTTAATTTATGCACTTATAGTCAGTGGAAGCACAGCTAATTTTAGCACATTTAAAAGTAATTAAATAACCGTGGGATTCAAACATCTTACCCAAACTGTTCTGCACCTCTAGGAGCAGACTGGATGAAAACTTTTGTGTTCCGTCTTATAAAAACCGTCTATCGTTTGAGTCAAAAACATCATCTGTAATTTAAATATTTTGTTTTTTATCCAAAAATGGTCCCACATTGAGCAGCTTAATAGCTAATTTCAAATTGAACAGCCCTTCTTGTCTGTGTCTGCGCCCATGGCGATGGCGGTAAAAAGCAATTACTCTCGTTAACAGGAATCGGGACGCGCGCGTTTTACCCCCGCCGACAGGTTTTTGTGTTGCGCCGCAGCGCAAGAGCTCCCTGCAGAACGCGCGGCGAACACAACTGCATTCATGTCTGTTCTGGTTTTATGATGCTTCATCTCCATCAGACATTATTTCACACTCCTCTCCCTGTGGCTGAGTGAAGAGGTGGAGATGTTGATTCAGAAAAACAAAGTTATGTGCTGGAAAATATATCAGGGTGTTTTCCCCCCATAAGCTGCCCATGAGGCATTAGTATGGACTCATTAGCTAAAAATGGGTGCTTAGTTTTATATGGCTTTGCGGTTTGGGGGAAATTGAACTGTGAGAAGTCAGGTTTACCGAGCAGCTTGGGGGAGCGCGGGATGGGGGGAAGGTTTGTTTCTGCGCAGGGTTCTGCACACTTTTACACATCGAAATCTCCACGCTGTTACACAATTTCAGCCGTGTATCAGCGTATAAAATTGTGCCCACACACATCAAACACCCATGGACAACCAAGTGCACGTTCTGCTGAATCAGCATGTCCTGCTATTTTTACAAGCTGGGCCCCCGCCCTTTGTCTTCACCCCAGTATAGCTCAGATGTTTCAGTTGTTTGATGTCTGACAGCTTTACCACTTGTGTTAGCTAATGCTAACATTAGCGATATTAAAACAATAATAGAGAGAGATTTACAGTCCGCGCTCCAGACGCATGGGCGTGAGATAGCAGGAGGGTTATTACTGTAACCGGGGCTCCGTCATCTTCTGTGAGAGCTGTCGGCCAAGTGTGTGTGTGTGTGTGTGTGTGTGTGTGTGTGTGTGTTTGCACGTGCCATGCCACCTCTGAGAATGCGTGTCAGCCATAACGGGATCTTTAATCAAAGCCTACACCCTCCAGCTACATGCTACAGGGTGAAGTAATGAGTGTTCATTTAGTAATGCTACAGCAGACATGACAATAACATGACAATAACCCAGAATCCAAGCATGTGCTTCTGGTTAAACACCAAGGAGAGAACATCCAAAGTTTCCCCTTTGGTAGCTTGAAACACCACAGTTTATTTTTAAGCGCATGTTGCTCCTCCTTAATTCAGTCCAGTCGGTTTAGTTTAATCAGCTTCACTTAATTCGTTAGAACAAACTTAGAATGCAGAGAAACTTCTGTTAAGTTTATCTGGAGAAACGACGCATTACCTCAGATCAACATTTAGCATTAAATGTTAAATGTGCGATGTTCGTTCTATGTTTTCTGTTAAAGTTTCGTGCAACCGTGTGACTGCTTCCCGATCCAGCCATCAGTATAATTTCAATTCTTTGCTCTCTTGTCAAACCCATCTTCTTGGGTGAAATATAAAAGAAATATACGTTTTACATTCTCCTATGCATGGAAACTTATGGTTCACCCTCTAATTCGTGTAAAGCAGTTTGAACTGCCTTGTTGCTGAAAATGTGCTATATATGAATAAAAAATTACCTTAATTCGGTTCAATTAAATGGTTGATTGTAACTCAATTCGGGGAAAGCGTGCAGCCGTCACCATAGCAATAGAGAATAAAAGTTATTTCATGCTACATTATGAAAATTGTACTGCTCATGTTTGTGAAATATCCTGTTGCATTATTTTAAAAAATTCCTTTCGCGATTGAACCAAATCCCGGTTACAATATGCCTATTTTTCATGCTAAAACGCACATCTTTTCACATTCTCACATTGTAATGTGTATGATGTATGAACATGTTCATTTATAGCACAAACAAAGATGCTTTCCTGCTGGAATGTAAAACATTTGTGTCATGGTGGCTGTTAGAGAGCCAAATTCCAGACAAGCAGTGAAGTGTGACATTAGATTGATTTATTTTGTAAAAAAAAAAAGGAATTAGAAAAAAAAGCAGACTTTAAACGACTTGGCAAGCTGGAACCAAAATGAGAAACGGGCCCCACAACAATCTAAGAAAAATAAAAACAAATACACATGAAGCATAACACGTAAACATAGTTTAGGAGACAAAGAAGTGAACAGCAAACCTAAATACCACACATGAAACTATTAAATATGAATTAAAAAAAAAAAACAATACAAGAATATGGCAGGAATAATCTGAAGGGAAAAGCTAATAATCAGGGCTAAAGAATAAACTATAAAACTAGACATGAACGGGCATGACGAAACCTGATGAGCAACGAGGAAGAGAAACCGACAGAGCATGAAAAGACTTAAACTAGGACTAACCAAACACAACAGAAACTATTCAGCAAGGGGAACACCAGAATAACTTGTAAAAACAGATCTACCAGAGAGAACTAATGATGCAAAAACTATGAACAATAAATAACCCATAACAAAACCACAAACCAAAACAGCCAAGAATCATGACACATTTCACATGGAGAAACGTCATCCACCACTCCATCTGAAAGCTTCACAGTTTGTAAAAGAGTCAAGACGCCACAATAATTTGCAGTGATTTCTGACCAGTTCTGTCTCTGCTCAACCCTGTTGGATCTGGAAATGTCTCACGGTGCTCTGCGTGACTACATAGCCAGGGACGCACGGATCCAACTTTTTCCACTTCCGATACCGATACAGATATCGATACGTTGGCCGATACCAATCTGATACAGAAAACCATTCCTGAATTGATTTAAAATGTTGCTTTGTTTTGTTTTGTTTTTTTTGAACACAAACAAATGTGCTAAACTACGCAGTTATTAAATATGCATCAGTAAAGCACACTTAAGCACACAAGTTTGGTCAAACATGTACAAACAACACAACTTTCATTTGTTCAGTCAGCGCAGACATGAGTGGAACAATTAGTGTAAAATAAATGTAATAAAGAAACTGAAACTGACAAAAGCAAATGGTTGACTACCTAAATAATGAATCGTTACCAACTTTCAATCAAATTGTTCAGAATTAGGAAATATAAGGTAAAAAAATAAATAATGCATGATATCACTCAGAACACAAAGCATAGAGCTTGACTAAATAGATCTGCCTTTATGGCTCGAGCACATTGTTGCGGACAATTTGATATTTTTTGTGAGTAAAGACAGGAGGATGTTTTATTAACAATTTTTACAGAATGTTTGAATTTCTTATATAAAGATGTATACACACAGTATAGCTCACCTTATTGATTGGGGGTTGGAGGTTATGCTGACATAGAGGGTTAGAGCTGCTGCTGACTGACTCATCTGTTAAATCTGGTAAAAGACACAGGGACAAGTTAAATAAATAAATATCTTGGTAATTATTTTTTCTTCACTGATTAAATGCTAGTGAAATGGAGGCAAACAGTAGTCTGTAGCTAGGCTAACTATGCTAAATGGTTGCTCTCACATTGTCCACCCACCTTTCTCGGTGAAAAACTTTGTTGACTCCCTTTTTTGTCTTTCTTCTTTCTCTCTCTCTCTCTCTCTCTGTTTTTTTAATCTGACTATTTTTCCTTGGCTGCACAGTGACTTACAGTGGTTCTTGTCCTTGTATGGACTACTGGTGAACACCGTCACCATCACAGGCGCTAAGCAGGAACGAACCATTTCATGCAGATCCAGGGGGGTGTTCAGTTCAAATGTGGATATTTGCTCTTTGGTCTGGGAGGGGGTAACGTTCAATTTTTACTCCTAAAAGCAAGTTTAAAAATGATGTCATTAATTGTATTATTGACAGGACCCCAAAATGTTTTTATTCTATCTCTATTAATTAAAAATATATATATTTTTGTGGGGGTTCCCTGTAAGTCCTTGGAATTGTCATAGCTTTTCTGCTCAGCTTCAGTTCACACAAAGAGGCCTTGTACTGCAGTCACAACACAGCACAGTTAAATTGTTTCACTGTTTGAAACAAATAACCTGGAACACTGAGATGCTTATTTTGAAACAATAAAAGATTTTCCTTAACAGTTTTTAGGATGACTGCATTTTTTACATTTCAAGCTTACAAAGCTAAGAATTGGAATTACTGGTAATTGTGGCTAATTACAGCACTAGAGTGATTAGCATAACTGATAAAACACACTCTTACACTTTAACTGTACACCATTTCCTCTAAAATAAACCCATAATGTCTCTGAGCGACAGACACAAAAGGCAAAAAAAAGTTTTTGAATTGTATATTATTTTATAAATTTAGACCTTAATGCAAAAACAAACAGAAAAAAATCAACTTTTCTTCCATGAGTGAAATATGTCATAAAAAATATTGTTTCGCTTTTGCAAAGGGTTTGAAATTCATAAATTTTGATCAAATCTGCACTACAAAAATCCAATTAATAATAATAACATCCATTATTCATACAAGAAAATTAGACTCTTGTTGAATATTTTCAACACATTTAATCAAAACTGTAATAATAGTAATAATATTGGTAAATGTAATTCATCTGTACACAGTCAGCATAGAGGATTAAATCTCTGTTGATGTCACGGTCAGGCGGTTTGATGAAGGTGCATGGCGTCGTAAAGGTGCTGATAAATGTATTAATGCAAAAAGAACAACGTGAATCAGGAACTAAAAACAACACAAAGAGCTTGAAGTACAGAAAAAAACCCAGTTGGCCGTTCTTTGCTTCAACTTAATTTTAACAATTTCACCCCAACTTTGAGGTTTGCAACTTGAGACATTTTACCGACTTTTCTCATTTATCTGCATAGAACAAATAGAACAAATCAATATCCATCATCTAGAGTTTATTGTTCAAACAGCTGAAGCTCTCTTTGTTGAGGCTTTGAGGCTTTGGAGCGGCCTCTGACCTCCCGCTCCCCTCTCTCCGCCCTCTGCTTGTGGGAATCCTTGAAGTTTTTCTCTCTCTCTCTTTTTTTTTTTTTTTCCAGTGCTCACTAACAAATTGCCCGCGCTGTGACTCAAATACTCTTAATTTCATGTCGATCCCAGCAGATCAAATCACGGAACTTCAAAAAGATGGCAGGCGGGAGATGGAACATCACAAAAATAAAATAAAAAAAACAAAACAACAAAAAACAGGACAGACTGTGGTTGGTGTTACATTAATAGACTCAGACAGAGCAGGCTTTTGCAGCGATGTGACGTAAAGACGCATGTAACCGCATTAAAGTGCGTTTCTGCAGGCTTCTTGCGCACGGGCCTGGACGCACATGTGCACAGACGGAGGGAATCCCCCATCTGAGTCACGCAGGAGCAATCCTCCTCACGCTGTAATCCGGCCTGGATAAAACGGCCTCAGTTGGACTTTTGTGCTTCCAGCTCGATGTGGTGACACCTGAGCAAAGTCCCATTACGACGAACAATCCTGCAGAGGACACCTGCGTCTCCCAAAACCTCTTGAGGAATGGAGCCGGGACATGAGGATGGAGGGCTAATATTTACTGTAAGGATGAATGAAAGATGACCTTCTGCAGGTCCATCCGCCAGGTTTGATCTGTGCTGCAGTTGGTGCGGGGCGATGAGTCAGACGCAGGGGTGGTGCCAGGACAGTGTCAACACAAGCTAAATCACTGGAGGCTCTCAGACTCCCCAAACCACCGGCAACAACAAGCAACACACCCAGAATCAGGACGAGCTGGAATGTTGTTCATATGGTTCCCATTTCATCCTCTGCAAACCAGAAGATGAATTGGCTCTTCGGCTGCTTGGTTAGCTGACTTCTTTATTAATCTGGTTCTGACGGGGCCTTCAGGGACAGTTGGTAATTTGGGCCTTGAGCGTGACTGGAAGGTTGACTCAACCTGCTTTTGCCCTGGGACAATAATAATAATAATAATAATAATAATAATGAAACTTATCGAGATAATTCAAAATCTGGAGGTTGCCATGAAATATACATTTTAAGTTTAAAATAATATGTATTTTTTTAAAAATGGGTTTACATTGCCATCTGGAACCCCTGAAAACGTTTGTCGCTTTACAACTACATGTATTAATGGGATCTTATGTGAGGACCGACACAAAGTAGCAGAAACACGCAGTGAAAACCTGTTACTGCACCGAACATCCAACTCTGTGAAACATAGTGGTGGCAGCATAATGCTGAGCAAATTCAGCTTGTAAGATGAAAAAATGTGAAAATGTTATTTAAATTCCCTTTAATACTTTGCAGATATGTTTTTATATGATTGTATTAAATTTATGATCAACTGATAAAGGATTGTATTCTTGAAAGTATTTTTTTTACTATTTTGGTGTTTTATATATATATATATATATATATATATATATATATATATATATATATATATATATATATATTATCTGTATTGTAATTGTGCAAACTTAATTAAGCTAAAAGTACAAAAGGTTGACAAAAAAAATATTCATACCTCTGTTAAATTTAGACTTTAAATTATTTTTTCATTCAACCATTCCACCTTATTGGAGAAAAAAGAGAGACTTAAAAAGTTTGATTTATTTAGTACTTTACTGAATAATGGCATGTCAAAAAATTATTTTCGTCCTAAAAAAGAAACATGCTTAGCATTTCAACAATCCAGCGCTTCTCATAACCGCTTTGTGGCACGTTTCCACGGGTAGTTTTGTGATTTAACTTTCACTAGCAAGGACCGCGACACAATGATATTATGAGTTTAAAGGTTTAATGAAAGAACAAATTGAAGGTTTGGACCCACCGTGGCGCTGCAGTCTTCAGAAAATATCGTTTTTTCGAGCAAACTCAGAACCTCCAGCTCTAACCTGAATCAAAGAGGAAATGATGAAAAGTGACTTCCTTTCACAAAGAGCGGGAGTTTTTAAAGAGACAGACACCCAATTTGATTGAAGGTGCTAATTTATGCTAGGTGACATAGTAGCTTGATTGTGTGCTGAAATGCCAACTATGTGGCTGGGAAAAACATAACACTGAACCTTTAAAGTCAAAAATACTTTTTTCTTTTTGTTGTTGATCCCAAAAGGTAACTAAACTAACACGTTCATTCATCGCTACGCAGACCAGGTGCATTCTGGGATTGAGGCAGATGCGACAGAAGGAAGCTAGAATCGGACCCAGAGCCGTCCCCGGCTCCCGGACCGGATCGTCACGTGTCCCGTGTGGTGGGCTGCGGTCAGTCGCTGCTGTACTCCAAACTGCCTGTTTTTGTAAATTTAAACGCTTCATTTCTCTTCATAATCCTCGTATTGTTTAACAAGCTACAGCAACGCTGCAATTGCGGTTCGCAGCGCGGATTACACTGCAGCTTCTCGGGCCGATTGTGTACAGAGAAAAGGAACAATTACTCTGGGCTTAACTTTGATGAGGAGGAGGAGGAGGAAGGTGGTTTACTATCTGTGCTACGGAGCAGAACAAGATTCCCCCTTCTTGGAAAACATGCATAAAACTACAGCCACAGGCTTCAGCTAATTCAACATGATGTTGTTTTTTTTTTTTTTTTTTTACTTTTGGTGCTCGCATAAAAAAAAAAAAGTTCCCCATCATATCACACTCATATGGAGATCGATATCAGGGCTGCGAATCTCTCCTGTTCTCAGTCAAACTAGGCCAGAGTCGGCAGCAGCACACGGTTCGGATTCTGATCTTTATCTGGAGCGAAGCGCCTTCTGAGCAGAGCAGCAGTTTTTCGACACGGCTGGCCTTGATACGACCACACAGCACATCCTAACCACCGACACGCAGCTCTACCAGGAAGACTCTCTCTGCTCGTCAGATCCACATGGCTCCGTATCTACAATCTGATGTGATTAAAACGGCTCCCGCTGGTTTCCCCCCGCCAGGCAGTGCCGTAAACTCACAGCCTGCCAGCAAATGCTTGTTTTCGCACATCCGCTGATAAATTCTCCCGTAACGCCGTTAACAGAGTCAGGCGGTGATCTGACTGCGGCTTCTGGCGGCAGATATACGGCGAGGAGCTGAACGGACGAAGCAGCGACGGGCCCGTGATCCTCATCTGGGTTGAATGGGACCTGGTGATCATTTAAATGTGTGGAAGACAACAAGTTAAGTTGGGCTGAGCCACGTTGGCATATTTGGCAATAAAACAAACTAAAAAGCAAAAAGCTGGATTGTGTTGAAAGGGCGGCAGGGAACCAAACAGGTTAATCACGTTTGCAGGAGAGGGAGAGTACACAGTCGTTAAAAATGGACCTGCTCCAAGATCCGGAATCAGGATGAGGCTTCAGGAAATGCTGAAATAAAAAACCCCCCACTGCTGTCATGTTACAACTGAGAACTGATTTAAAGGGGCAGTATCGTGTAAAGTCAACTTTTTTCAGCTTTACATCAAAAATCTACTTTATGCATGTTTGAGAAACCCTTTAATAAGACGAAGCTCCTCCTCTGAGCTGCAGTTTCCAAGCTTCCGCCTCACAGAGCAGCCCTACCCTGCACCTGTCCCCTTCTCGGCTCCTTCAGACTAGCCAGCAGCAATTAGCAAACACCTGGTGGAACTGCGCATCAGCCGGAGCTCGTTATAGGAGCTACTTCTCAGTGAAACGCTGGTAAAAACGTTGTTAAAGAGTTAATAAAGGGCAGATGTCATGATGACTTCCTGAAGGCAGTTTCAGAAAGAGCAGGAGCTTCTTAAAGAGACAGAGGCCTAATTTCCAGGTGTTAAATTACACAGTCAACTTGTCTTATTTGATAAACAACTGAAGGTGACATGATTACTTGATTGTACTACAAAATAAGTGCTTGTGTCTGGAAAATACATAACACTGCCCCTTTAAGTGATCCTTGATGAGTAAAACAAACCCTTAGGACACAATGTGAAGTTTTTTAAAAGCCTGAACAAAATCAGTACCAGAATGCATGGATGATCTTTCTTTCTTATTATTATACATCTGTCAAACCAAACAAAAAGTCATAGTGTAATTAGTTTTTTTCTTTTGTTTATTTGTTTATTATGTCAACCTCAGTTATGGAATCATCGGTCATTCTGATGGTACTGAATATTCTTTGCTGGTGCATTTCTCTTCAGACTTTGTTTGGAAAACGTAAAATCTGCCAACTTACGTCAGTTTATGACGCATAAACACAAGGTAAACAAAAGTGTAAAAGAGCTCGAAAAGAAGAGGTGAAACAATACCAAGTGTATACAAATATTCCAATCCCATCATTTTCCAACATCTGCCTCCCCTTTTCGTTTTGTGGCTGGTGGGTCAAAGTATTTTTCTCCACTGATGGAAACTGTTGTAGCAACTGTGGGATGGTCCTTCTGAAGCCTGCTTTTCATGACAGAATCATTATTTCATGCAGCCATACAAACGTTAGGAAGTTACACAGTCTTTACATTCAGGACCTAAAGCATGTTTCCAAAATTCAAGCAAAAAGGTGAGAGATCATATTTATGCTCAGAGGCTCTGAAACTGGATGTACAGGTTCTTATCAGATGCTTTATTACTTTCAAACAAAATAAAAAAACAGGCTGTTTATTTCTAGGAAGTTCTACACTTGCTTAAAACTACAGTATGTAACTTTGATTAAAAAAAAAAAAAGTTGTTTACAGATTTGTTAAAACTGTCACCATGTCATGACAATACTATGAGAAAGATGATCTGTGAAAAGATTCCATCTAATCTCTGATCTGCTATTGATGTGTGAAAAACTGCAAAGTTTCCAGTCAAAACCAGCCAATCAGAGCCTGGAGGAGGGGCTTAACACCATCAATCAATCTCATTTATGCGCCGCTAAATGTGGAGAAACAACTTACTGTTACAGGAAAACTATATCTGCTGTTGGAGGCTATGCTAACTAGCCTTAGCATTCACTGCAGTCTCTGCTATCAGGAAGAAGCAGAGACCTCAGAGAGAGATTGACAGCACTAAGACCCGCCTCCAGGCTCTGATTGGTTGTTTCTACTTTGCACTGGGAGAAGGGACAGGAGCTTCAAAAATCTTTCACAGATTATCTGTCTCATCCGGTTATGTAATGAGCTAAGACTGCATTTCATCAGATATATATCTGTATATATTTGTCCTCTGCTAACAGAGCTAACAGTATCGGCGGTTTCTGTCAGAGACTTGCTGCTCGTCTTTGTTAGTGGAAGTTATAATTAAGGTCCAGTAAGGTCTGGAAGGTGGGTCTTGAAAAAAAAAAAAGTTACTACCAGCCACTACCCTGCACACAGGTAAGGCTGGAGGTGAAAGGTCATGAATGACATGGAGACACTGCTGTAACCATCCTCAGCTGAAAAACACATTTCATTCAAATTTTCCTTAGACTCCTCAGTTTAATTATTTTATTTAGTAATAAGTAATGAATCATGTCTTTAAATGGTAAATACATTTTTGAAAAGAGCTACAAAATGCCTCCTCTAAGATGATGTGATCCGAGACAAAGCTGCCAGCTGGCCTGGCCCATTACAGCTGCGATTCTATTGAACATGCAATTGTACAATTTGACATTTCCAAAATGAATTTGCTTTAAGGTAACGCTCCACTTTCAAACAAAAAGAGGTTTTGGCCCCAAGACAAGGTGTTTTTTTTGTGTGTGTGACTGTATTAAAATTGGTCTGCTTCAGAAAACACCAATGGAAATACTTTTTTTGCACCACATGAACCACATGATCAACAACCGAACCGAAAACCACAAAGAACAAGTTGACAGGAAGTGGTAGGGGGTTGTTGTTTTTTTTAGATAGCTTATTTTGTGAACAAATTTACTCATGCGTGCTTTTAATTGCGTTTCTTATTTACGGTAATGAAAACAACGCAATTGTGAAATTGTGTTTTTTCGACAGTGGAAAGTTTTGCACATATTTGCAACAGAAACACAGCTAATGTCGGCCCATCGGGTCCGACCAAGACCAACCAAGACCGACACTCCAGAACTAATTTACGGCATGAGAGTGAGAGAATTCACTCTGAAAAGAAGTGAAGTGTCTAATGTCGTGTTTTAAGTCCAACTTTCAATGTTTCAACCGTTGTAAATTAAAACGTGACTGTCTTGTGTACTCTGGTTTATCAACCATCAAAAGACTTTATTCAAGACTTTACAGGTTTTATTTCAAAAATAGTACAAAAGTATGACATATTGCTGGAAATTGATGATTTCCACACACATGTCTGATGTGTCAGTCGGACCCAAATGGAACCAGAGGCAGAGAGATGGAATGAAAAGCGTTTAATGGTGGAAAATTAAGACTTAACAAAACTGACACGAGGAGACCTGGGACATGGAAATGAAAAATCCAGCACTAACAAAAAACAAAAACAAGACAGGAACTTAAATAGTGAGACAGGAGAAGAGAATGTCTCAGAACCAGCTGAGCTAATCAGAGGGAATGTGAAACAGCTGTGGGGATATTGGAACAGAGAAACTGAATCTAATTAAGACAAAGGGAGCTGAACTGAGACACAGAAGGATCTACACACCAAAAGGAAAAAAACTAACACGGGTTTCAAACGATAAATCAAAATGCCAAAACATAAGAAACAGAAAGAAAACCCCAATAACCGAGTGTGGCAATCTCACAATAATGAACCCCGGCCCGCCTAAAAAAAAAGATCATTTACAAATAAAAAACAAAACAAAACAAAAAAAAGCACCTGTAGATCATGACAGTAAGAGAGGCTGGACTTTTTTTTTTTTTATCAGCATGATCAAAGTCAGGAAACCCAGCGGAGAAAGGTCTTTCCTTTTTGGTTTGAAATCGTGTGTTCAGGCTTTTTCCTAGATGATCTCGCAGAAACAATTGTTTCCACGATGATGTCAACAAAACTGCACAGATGTTTGTTTGTGGGAGACCTCATTAGCAGCCGGTGACCCCATTAACTTCCGGTGAGGAGAGAAGACACTTAACTACAGAGAGACGGTTCTGTGTGTGCAGCACACAGAGCGGCGGATCACTTCAGCGCCGAACAAACAGTGGAACACCGCATTGTTGGGAAGAAAAAGAAACACAATCCAAAGAGACTGTCGTTTAAATCACCACATGTATTTTTTATTTTTTTTTATTTTTTATTTTTACTGAAGTTATTTGGTTGCATCACACGCACGCGCGCACACACACACACACTCACACCCACGTGGTGTTATTAAGGTTTATGACAAGTCTGTTGTTGATTTCAGGTGATTGGCTGCGGCGGCCAGGAACAGTATGTAGTGGCCTCTCTGAGCCCAGAGAATAAAGAGTTTTTTGTTTCTGAGTTGGCAACACTTCATCACCCCCCACCCCACCACGACCCCCCTCATACAAATCCATACGACTTTGTTTCTTGTTGCTTTCAAATTCCTTCAAAGCTTTGTCTCTTAATCAAAAAGGAATTCCGTCATTGTTTTCTGCTCTTTGCTCCACGCTTGACTTTTTATACGACTTAAGCATTTGTGAAGCTGAGCAGATCGACGAATGCTTCTTGGCTTTTCCCAGTCAAAGCCGCTAGGACTTAAAAAAAAAAAAAAAAAGTGTGCGCACGCATTTACTCAAGCGTACACAATGCAAGGAGAGCTGGTAAAAAAGCTTCCACCCACAGAGTTATTGACACGAGAGCGAGCTCCTCTGCCAAACATCCTCTTTACCAGAATCCAGATGACCTCGGGATGCGATCGAGATCTTATTCCTGGATTAACCGGCAGGCCCCGACCGCATCCATGCGCCTGTGTTGTCGGGAGACGCATCACCTGAGAAAGAAGAGCCTGTTTATCCTGAGTTAATCCTGGCTCTGATTGGAAACAAACATGTCATGTGCAGCCGTTTCCCCGCAGCAATCCATCAGTTTGTCTGCAGCAAACCACGGCACCGGGAGCAGGCTGGAGAGAGGAAACCAGGAATCAACAACTGCCCTGTCCCCGTGTGTGTGTGTGTGTGTGTGTGTGTGTGTGGAGTGAGGCTAATGCTAGTCCAACACACACAAATACTCAGAAATACATACATATATATAGGCAGGGACACGCACACACGCAAACGTACAGCTGTTTAGAATTACTCTGCCACAGTGATGAACTCACTGACACCACCACGACTCAGAACCCATTTAAAGATAAATAAGAATGTGGGGGACATATGTCATATTCATAGATTTCCTGTAATGCTTTTTTTTTTTTTTTTTTTTTTTTTTGAAGTCATTATTCAGAGGGATGACTCCAAAGTTAAGATCAGAATGTAACAAACAGGAATCTAGTTCACCAGATCTGCTGGTAGACCATAATTGAAGTCGCAAAACACAAAACAGTCAATTTCAGCAGTCAGTGTGGTTTGAGGTTGTCTATCAATTCCAATCAGGGTTGAACTCCTCAGCATGAGCAGGAGCACCGACGGCTCTGCTGTGACTCTCTGTCGCTTTCAGCACTCAGCCAATAGATTTGCATAGATTTTCATCTCTGGTGGTGTGGGCATTTATCGTATCGCTTATCATTTATTGTGATGAATTCCTTTATCACGATAAGAATTTTTGATTCATTGTTATCGCAATATATTCCAATTAATGGTGTTTAAAACTCCCCCAAAACTATTTTTGGGCATTGAAATTCCACAGTTTTTTTTTCCATTAAGAATATCTATAAATATTATTAAATTTGAAAATATGATTAAATGCAATTGCTGTGAGCAGCTTAGTGATATAAATCAGACTGTTTTACATGACTAGTGTCCTAGAGAAGCACATTACAAATATTTTCAATAGCAGTTGTTATGTTTGTGGAGCTATGACTGGTGTACCATGTAGTCACAGTCACACCGAGGTTTACCTATTAATAAGTAGTAAATACTTCTTATCGTCACTTTTATTGTTATCAGAAGACTACCACAAAATATCGATTAAACTTTAAGTCCATATTGCCCACCCAGTATTATGTTGAATCATTATAGTGATGTTGCAGTAGCAAGAAACAGAAAGACAGGCATACTGCTAAAAATGTAATGCAATTAAAGCCTTTTTCCGTTTCCTGTTTCATTCCGAATAGTTGGGTATAGTAAAATGATTCTGACATTAGAGGATTTGTTTGGAAGTTTTCTTGGTCACTTTTGAGGAGAGAGTTTTTGGAAATTAATCTGTCAGGAGCTGTGTTTGCATTACAAATGACCACAAAACTTTGTCAATGATATGCAAAAAAAAAATCGCAATTTTGCAATTGTGATGTTTTCATTAAATCAGAAAGTCAATTAAAATCCCACATGAATATGTTTGTTCACGTGATAAGTCAATGAAAAAAACATACTGATTTGAACTCTCTTATACATTTCTGTTTCTGAAAAATGATTGTTCTAGTTGATTGATACAGTTGACCACCATCATAACTCATGTTAGCTAAACTGGGCAAATGGAAATTATACAGCACCTTTCCAGTCATACTCCGACTTAAAGCCATTTAACAGTAGATCTTCACTCACCCAGGTACACTCACCGACACACACACCTACACACACACACACACCAACAAACAGAACAGTGGGCAACTTGGGATCAGCGCCTTGCAAACGGGCACTTTGACATTTGGCAGGGAAACACGGTAGAATCTGACCCAGAAACTTTTCATACTTTCCAAATCCAATTTCTGGCTTTAGGGGCATTCCAGTTGATTTTCTCGACTAACTCTGACAAGAAATATTATACATCACTAAATTTCCACATTTATTGTAACATCGCAATATTGTACACAAAACTTTAACAGGTTAATTGACAACGGCCCTCTCCCCAAGTCCTGCTGCCTAGTTAGTCTAGTCCAGGTTTGGGCAACTCCAGTCATCGAGGGCCGATGTCCTGCAACTCTTCAGTATCTCCCTGTCCAACATATTTCAGTCAAATAGCTGAATCAACTCCTCAGTGAACTCAAATTTTCCAGAGTCCTGTTAATGACCTCATTATTTGACTGAGGTTTGCTGAAGCAGAGACTCATCAAAGAGTTGCAGGACACCAGTCATTTGAGGACTGGAGTTGCCCACCCCTGGTCTAGTCTGAGGAGAGATCCTCAGGTTTTCCTCTCCACTGGATCCTGTCTTCAATTACAACTAGAGTCACTGTACTGCTTCCTTTGCGTCACGGGGAACACTCCAGTAGGGTGTGTTTAAAGGATCTTTATAGGAGGTCATTCTTGAACAATGCTTGACTCCTGACAACTACCTCCCTTTTCAAGAAAAACAAGAAGTGAACTGACCTGAGTGCCCACGCTCTGGGCCAGTTGCACTGCCAATTCACCGCAAGGCGTAAGAGGGCCCCGGCGAAAGTTGGCATTCCCTGGGATAGAGCTCAACAATGTTAATGTATGACAGGTGGCTGTGAGGTCCCTAACTGAGGAACGTCTTATAATTTGGCTCCCTGTTCACCACAGAAAACCAGTCGAGCTTCCCCCTCTCCGCCGACGTCGGCCCAATCTACTTAAACTCTCCTTCACCTGAGGCTTAACTTGTCTTTGCTGAAATGCAATTGGTTCCTTTCAGTTTATCAATTTATTCCACAGGATCTACTTAAGACAAACATTAGTTAGACGATTGGCACAAGCAACCAGGGAGCAAAGACCATTGTAGTCTATTTCACAGGGGACCTAGAGACTGCTTTTACATTTCTGAAGCTGACCTCTTGGAGTCTACACAAAGCCAAAACGCCTTTGGACATGAGGCTGGACATGTCAGCACAGGAGATGGTTTAGCCCTTTTCTAGAAACCGATGGTTTGAGGAGGATGGAAGTCAGAGCAGCCCTTTGTGCTGCCTTGCCACCTGAAATCGCGCTGCACTCAGATCCCACACTTTGGCATTTGGCATGAAGTTTGATCCTGATCCAGTAAGTGTTTGTTCCGCAGCCAGTCAAGAAGTAGGCAGTAGCTTTACTGTAAACACAATTATGCTAACTGTGGCAGGATTCATTGACCACATGAAGAGACGAAGGCTCTCACGCAAAACATTCAAACAGGCACTCTCACACTCTATACTTACTCACTTACATGCTCATAAAGCCCAACATGGCACTCATCCGCACCTGCAGTCTCACGATACGGACCCGCTGGCCCCTCACGCGGACGTGCAACTGCACGTCGTAAACAACTTCCTCTGTGGTCTGTGTGATTAGAAAGCATGCAGAATGAGCATAACGAAGGGGCCGGCCCCCGTACTGCACACACACACACATACATGCGCGCACACACACACTGGAACCACAAGACAAGGCAAATGCAGTTAGGAGCAAACACTCCACAGGTGGCCACCCCCGTGGTAATCAGCACAACCTGCAGGGAGCCCTAGTTCATCAACATACACACACACACACACACACGCACATGTGCACACACACACACACACACACACACACACACACACACACACACACACACACACACACACACGCTAAGCCTAACCTATTTACCAGTAGATGAAGAATTAAGAAAATATTGTGATGGCTAACTGCTTCATTCAAAGTGAGTCACACACACAATGGCCAGCATCTCACCTCAGGCAAGCATCTGCTTGGTCAGTAGTGTCATTTACAGAATAACACATCATTCTTTCCACTGTGGGAGTGGGCAGGGCTCTCTTTGGTTTGAGAGTCACTGTACTCGCTCCAGCCAACACGCAGACCCATACTCACACACAACAAGAATCATACTCAAAGCGGCGCACACCCTTTTTCCACGCAACCCAGAACTTTAAGGGAATCCTCAGCTGGCGCGATCCGGGGACTTGAACTGCCCTAACTCGCTAATGCTGACCGAGCATTAGCATTTATTTTCATCTAAAATGGTTCAAATAAAGCCCAGGTTAATGTTGCTAGACAGGGGGGAGGCGGGGGTGTTCAGATGTCCCGGAGATGGTGTGTGTGTGTGTCACTTTGCCGTTGCAAATCCCTTTTCATTGAGGCATGTTTTTGCTTACCAGGCGTCAGTCCAGACTGGCTGAATGTTTATTGAACATTGTTTGTGGGCTTGACATTTCCCACAGAGCAGAGTGCATTAGTTTTATTATTCGCCACAGAGTCAAGTGAAAGGCTGTGTTAAATCAAACCGCCATCAGGCCTGTTGTTCCTCTTCGCCCGGGAATGCGGATCCTGCGTTGGAATGCGGCCGCAGACGTCACGCTCTCCAAGGTGAGCAGACCCTCGCTCGGTTTTCACACCCGGCACTTCGCCTGGGTTGTGAAACCTCGTCGTGACAAATGGAGCGGAAAGATCAAGATGCTCGGTAGATACGGAGGATTGGAAGAACATAGTAGCGCTGCTGGCATTTTGTATATCTGTGGGTTACAGTGCGCCGATAGCGATCTCTCTGAGATAGATTAGAAAGAAAAAAAGAACACACACACACAGTTTGAAAGTGAAACTTATGTGCCACTTTTTGCCTAGAAAGGTTACGAGGCTGAAACCTCCCACAAATACCTAAGTAGTGTCCCGGCATTTCCTCTCCTCCTTCCTGTGTCAGGCGTGACCCCGAATAGGGTTCTGACTCAGAGTAAGATGAAAGTTTTACAACTTTCTTTTTCTCTTTCTTTTTTTTTTCTCGAGGAACATGCAACTGCTCTGAACTTTCGTGACTTGAAAATGTCAAAATGCATCACATCCACCCTGGACTCCTTGGCAAGATCTGATTGTTTAATTAGAAAAGCATAAACTAAAACTAACTTACAAAGCAATAAAAAAAAAAAAGTGAACAAATTTACTAAGCCTATCTGGTCATATTGGTTGAAATAATACTTTTTCACATTCCAACAAGATACCCTGCATGATATGCAATCTCTGGTCACATTAGAAACATTTGTAATTCACAAGCTAAAGCATTGGGAGGGCATCTTCTTTGTTTTTAATCGTTGTACACTTTTGATTGTAACATCCATTAATATCAGAGGCACTAAAAAAAAAAAAAAAATCAGCTGTTACTGGGCAGCCAGAAACTGAAATCCCCCCCGCATCCCCCCCAATAACCTAATTTTATTTCTATCACCAAAACCTGAGTGCTACTTACTGGACTGTTCTGACAAAACAACCCTCTTTGGTGTGAATGCTGTTACCGAGGGAAGAACACTCAAGCTACGCTACTCCTAGCTGCAGACAGGTGTTTAAAAGTGAGGGGAAGCTGTGTGTAAGGAACCTGTGCAAAGACACACCCTGTGATTCATTCAGGCTGCAAGACGTCAATTATTAATCTGACTGTAAATCACGTCAGTCATACTTCAATTTGTTTTTACTTCTTTATTATTTAATAGTACAAAATATGTGGTTTTATTATATTCTCATTCTCATGTTGTAGGTAATATATTTTCATCATGAAATTTCTCTATTTTTTTATTCAAAAATATTTATTTGAATACCTTACACCAACTTTTCTTGTTTAACATTCAGTGGATTGGATATTAGTAACTAATTACATATTTACACATAATTACAATAGAAACAAACACATCAAAATTTGCTCTCGTATGCTGGCTAAGTAAACTGATGAGTAAACTCATTCAGTACAAGAGATTAAAGTTAAAGTTTAGATTGTAAGTGAAAACCTAAAAAGGTTTTTTTCCCCCCCAGAAATAGAAATAAACTGATGTGAATCTCAACTGATCTGAATTCGACTTGATTTGATTTTGGTAGAACTTTTTCTTTTTGTTATGGTGCGATGAGAACTGAATTGAGCTTAACTGAATTAAATTGAAAGCTTTTTTTTTTTTAAATCCCTGAATCAAAGATCTTTATGCTGAACATGTCTCTGTGACCCAGGAAGGTTGAGGTTTCTTTCACTCTGGGTTTAATTTTAGAAACAGCAGGGCTCCTCCTAAACCCCATGGGAGATCCGCTCCAGGTCGCAAGTCTCACTCAGGTTTCCAGGTCTGATGTGGAGGGGAAAGAAACATTCTAGCAAACAAAACCATCGAGAGTGAGCGTCTGAAGAAAATCACATAAGCTGTCCGTCTTCGTTAATGCCGTGACTTTTATTTCATGCCTCCTCCACGGTTTTGTCATCAGAGAAAACTCAAACGGCAGATGTGGTTTTGGAATCCCGTGCCACAGCTTTGTGAAAGTAATTTTCACATCGAGATGGACCGATTTCAAAACTGCTAAAACTTTAACAGCCCGTTGCGTCAGCAGACAAAAACGCAACGCGACCGAGCGTTTGGAACCGACTGAATCAAATCTCTCAGTCTGCTGTCACCGCCACTGATGCTCTGCGTAATTGCTGGGAGCAGGAATGAAGAAACGGAGAATCGGGGAGTCAAAGGTGGTTAATTATATTTAGAAAATAAACTCACCAGTAACGTTAAAGCTTGAACTGCATGTTGGGCCAAAGCAGTAACATGAAATAGGAAATGACAAAACTATCCACTGAGTCAGATGAGTTGTAATAGAGTCTGACTGCAGAGACTGACCAACAGAGTAAAGAATTGTTCTAAGAGAAGACACTGCACTCACGACGAGGTGTTTCCTGTACATAATGTGGGACAACAATGAATTTATACTTGTTAAAGAAAAAGAAAAATACAGTGTTTCAAGGTGAATCATAACTTACACTGCTATAAACCCAGAAATAGAGGTAATTTCTGCTCTAATTCCTGACCCACATGTAGAGTCAATAGCAAGACACCAATTTTAAATGCAAAAGGTTTCATTTGTAAAATAAAAGAATGTGCAATAGCCAGTGAACTGAGTCTCCGAGGCCAGCAGTGTTCTGGACAAGAGAGGAAAGTTAGGAAGGGACACTGAATGATTTACGAACATATAGGTGATGCATTTCCATTGCCCACCTAACAATAAGACATTTCGAACATAAGTTTGCATAATGGAAACACACCAAATTAAAAAAATCTCGTCTTTCGCAAAAAAATTTTGCTGCTAGGATGAGGCGGGTCTTTTGGCCGAATCAAAACTGGTTTATGTCACAAACCTGCAACGGAAACACTTCCTTCGTTTCACACAAGTCACATGATTAACAACCGGTTGTTGCCATTGGTGGAAACCTCTAAGACGAATACGGCAGGAAGTAGTCGGAGGACCATGTTGCGGCATGTTTTCGACTGAATTTGTGCGAACAATCTCATAAACGTGATTTTAATTGCGTTTCTTATTTAACTAAATCTCCTGCACCCAACAGTGAGGACATGATAGGTTCCCACAGGAGAGAGGAATAAATAGTTTTTCATCAACCGATGGGTTGATGAAAAAAGATCACGAAATGGAAAGTTTGAAAGCTGTGACTGAGCACAGCGGATGATCTCACAGTGAGTCTGACCGCCATGACAGGTGAAGGCACTGAGCACGATACTCATGAGGGACAGTGGGTGTGACCAGGAGCAGGACATGACCAGTCAGGAGAAACTGAGTGAGCAGACTCAGACTAATCACTGGAGCTGCTCAGCCTGTCATACAGCAGCAGCTCCTCTGTGATTGACTCCAATACCAGCCATCACAGATCACCTTCAATACATGTGAGTACCAACAGCATGCTGGTTGTATTCAGAGGGTTTTGACCTGGATAGTGTGTGCGTGCGTGTGTGTGTGTGTGTCTCCTGCCTTCCTCCTCCATAGGGTGTGACCAGCAGGCGAAGCCTCCAATTGGTGCAAATCAGGGAGCAGCATTTGGAGGAGGAGGTTCCCTCAGGCAGATGGCTAACTCACTGGCTCGCTGTTACCCACCACTAAAGAAAACCTGTTTTTATGTGGACTTACCTTCGATGTCCTTTGTGCCTTCTTGCAGTCCATCCTCCGTCAAAGATCGTCTCCTGGCTCCTTGGACCCAGCTCCTACGTTGCCTTCGCTGTTGGATGGAGCGCCTCTCAGCACCAAATCCTCCAGCCTACCTGCCAATCCTCCACTGCTTACCTGCATCCTCCAAACTCTTGGAAACACTTACCTTCCCTCCTGGGTTTTCCATTTCCTCTTTCCACGCACTCAGTGATCGCTCACCGCTCTAGCCCCGGATCAAACCTCCTTTCCCAGCAGCAGCAGCAGCAGATCTCCCCCACTGTTAATTATCCTGTTCCAAATAAACCATTCACTTACCGTTTAATGAGCGCCGGTAATTGTTGCTCACACCAGAGGCTGTTTCCTGTCTTATGAGAACTCTGCGACAAGAGCATCGACTTATAATGCAGTTTTCCAACATTTTTTCCCCCTTTGGCTTCATTTACTTGTTCTTGAATGCAGCGATCTATTAGATGTCTAAAGCTTGAACTGCTCATCAACCAAAAGTTCAATTTTACTCTAATTTTAGTCTAGACATAAATAAATTGACTGTGGTTTTGACATTTATAGAAAATGCTCTCTGGGAGTTTACGTAGGCAGACGAAAAACATCTTGTCTGCAATATTGGCTGACATAGTGTGGTAGAGATGTGTCATATCTGATTTTCCCAGAAAGCTCGATCCGCTAATTCTATTCTCTAAGAACTGAATCTCAGTTTCTTCCCTCACTGGTTATGCTGAGCTGACACATTTAAATCATGAGCCCAGCAATCCCACTGGCAAATCCAAAGCTCTTTCTCAACTGTGGCACTGATGAGTCTTGCACAAGTGGCTGACACAATTCTGCTGAGAAAATATGTGGCCCTTATGGATACGCTACGTACCGTTTGATCTCTCTTCTTCATGACTTTGCCAGTTGGATTAGTTGGACTGGTCCTCCCGTTTCTGCTCTTCCTCAGAGCCGGAGGAGGACGAGACATTCATCGTAGCAACGGAAACGATGAAGGAGTTGAACTGCGCCTCAGACAGACGGTGTCGGCGGATCCGTGAGCGGACATTTTTTGGGGAAGGAGCAGGAGGCCAGGAAACTCTCTCTCATTCGGCCTATTTGTGCTTGTTGGAGGGTTTGGCTGTGGTGTGGATTTTACTTCTGAACTTACTAGTCTCCTGCTTTTGTGTCTCCTGCAGGCATCCACACACAAACAACACCGCATGCGAACAAAAAGAGGCCTATTGAGCGATCCAAAAATAAGAGGAGCACCATCTGTCACCTTTTCCTGGGCGTGGTGTTGGCTCCGACGCAGAAGCCACACTGATATTTAATTAAATCCCAACAGAAACTAAATGTTTTGTACATGGCTTAGAGGTTGCACTGATGATCCTGTAAACCACAGTCTGATTAGTAATTATGCCATAAACAAATTCATAATGTGCCTGCTGGTTGACTTCATGGTGTTATCAGCTGCAATCTAGCTGTAGCATCAACTGGCTGTGGATTACTGAGGTGGTGTCATTTTCAGTGGTGCCCCAAGGCCTAACAGGACATATTACAGGAAAATATGACTGGAATGAAAAAGATAAAGTGAGAGAACAACGGTTGGGTTGAGCTGGAGCAGATTAGATTCTCAAGATACAAAACCTCAAAGAATATGAAGAACGGGGTTAAGAAGTTTGCAGTATGATGCAAAAATCTAATTTTTGGAGCTTTCCGTCATAATGTTATTCCCTCATCAGAAACATACCTGGAGTGTCGCTTTGATTCTTTCATGCATGTTTGAGAAATCCTTTAATCTCCCGCGGCAACCATTCGGCTGTGCAAAATGGCTGGGTGGACCTAGCTCCGCCTTCCAGGACAAAGCTCCGCCTCTGAGCTGCAGCTTCCGAGTCCAGTGTTAGACAGAGGCCAGTTTTAAATTTTGGGCATCACAGCTGTTTATGTGAATGCTATTTTATTTCTTTGGACAGTTAGCAACAGGTAGGAAGTGGAAGTAGGAAGCGAATATAATGTGAACAAACTTTTACTATATTTTTATGCTGCATTTTTATCCGTTACAAGTACACGTTTCATAGTGGTACACCAGTGGGGGCACACTGCTTCCATCTGCTGTGCAAATAATCTTTGGTTTCTTTGTAAACAGCTGGTCGATTCACGTCTGACGATGTTTTAAAAGTGACCAGAGTTTTCACTAAATATGCAGTTGCAACCAGATAAATACATACACTGAATAAAAGGAGACAAACATATTTTATTTCCTCACTTACTGAAGTTAAATCAGACCAAACATTTCTTTTTTTAGCTTAATTGGAACCAAAATAATTTTTATCACAAGAAAACTTGTTGAGACCATTTTTTATTTTTTTAAGAAATTATTTGTAACTTTCCTCAAACTCAAAAGTTGACATACTATTGGTCAGCATCCAGGAAAACTGTGTTTTAAAAACCTTGTGGGCAAACACATGCTGTAAAATGCTGGGTGTGTGCCGCTAACTGATTTATGCACAACTGGATCCACAAATTGACCCAGAAGGTAAAAACTGCAGAAAATGTGCAGTTTTGGTGAGACCTCTTTTTGAGTGATAAAAATACTTGTCAAAACTGACTGCGCGAGACATTCAAACCCAGGAAAAGCCAACCAGAGACTCTTTTTCTTGGGAACGACTCTTGAAAATGCAACGCTTGCCCCTAGAGAGGAGCGTAAAACAATGCAGAAAATGTTTCCAACTCTTACAGAGAAAATGTGCTCAAGGATCCCCCTCCGCTCCTCGGGCCTCCCGTGCACATTCAGACAGATTCCTGCCCTGAAACAACAATGTGTTTCCCTAAATATCTGATTTAGAAAGACAATAACCACAACATAAACACAACAAAGGGACAAAAAGGGAGTGAACACAGTTTCAAAACTCATCAAAATTCTCAGCAGAAAATATTTGCATAATGCAGCCGATCTTGCGTGGTAAGGACATGACCACAAGAAAATATACATCCCAATTATGCTGTAGCCTCTGTGATTGATTGTGTGAGCTGGGTGCAGTAAAATAAAGCTCTTTGTGCGGAGCACTTGGACAGCAGAAGTCTTGGGAGACCTGTTTCGGTAGGAAGACCATAATTGCTCGGAGTTGCGCAAACGTAGCTGGCTACGGTGGGCTGAGAAAGCATTATGGTGCACGGCCATGTGGCCGTCTCTGCACATGCCTGCTGCTCCAGCTTTGTGTGTTGGTTCGGCAGTCTCCCGACTTGATGGAGTGGGTCCAGCGAGCCAAAGTGCTGCCTAGAGCCGCGAGTGTGGATCCTAGAGAGACAGCGACGCGACCACAGCTTGGTCAAGACATGGTCAAGTTTGGGTCAGGGCCGGGTCCGGAGGGAACAGCTATATTAAGACGTTCAGTTTGTTTCGGGGAATGTTTTCGGGGAAAGGAGCTGACCCGTGTTTTTTGGGTTTGTTGTACTGTAAATCGCTCCAGTAGCGAAACCTTTCTGGACTGCCTGGTTCTCGCAAATCATTTTAGTTCAGCATGTTCTCATGTTTGGAAACGTTATCGTTGCTTCTGAACAACAGCATTATGGCTAAAAGGGGCAGTGTTATGTTTTTTCCAGGCACATAGTGCCATTTTATAGCACAATGAAGTTAACTATGTTACCTTCAGTTGTTATAGAAACGGCATTTATATAAAATATGACTTAAAAGAAACTTGACTTTGAAAATGTAATGCCATGAAATTGGGCCTCTGTCTCTTTAAAAACTCCCGCTTTATCTGAAGCTCCACCTACAGGAAGTCATCACAACATGGCTCCTCTGTTAACCCTTTAACGTTTTTACCAGCGTTTCACTGAGAAGTAGCTCCTACAATGAGCTCAGCTGAGACGCCCAAATTCAAGGCCTCGAATTTCTTTTAAGTCATTTTTACAACAACTGAAGCTAACATAGTTACATGATTGTGCTACAAAATGTCACTGCATGGCTGGAAAGCACAAAATACTGAATGAATAGCAGTCGCGTGGTATTTTTATCACCCTGAATAGAAGATCACTGAAGCTCCAAATCAGACGACATTCCTGTAGAGGATGACTGGGAACTTTGGGCTCACACCTTCTAGCTGCATGACATAATTCGAGTAAAACTCATCGGTGCGAAACCCGGCTGCGTGTTTCACACATGCATCGCAACCCCGTGGGATTTTCCCAGAGTTCTTTCCCAGACTCGCAGAAAGCTCCTGTGCATCAGCCGCCACAACGCAGTAAGGTAAAAAAAAAAAAAAGTCCATTCATGACCTGGGACCTCCACTGTTGTCCTAACCTCCTATTACACACCATCAATCTGTCACCATCACAGCCTTGTTACTGTAAGGTCTGCTCCACTTGAAACGGGCCTCTAATTATCCTCCCATTTGACTCCCACTGGACCACATGCTGTACGCTCCACTGCGCCGCCGCGCTGCTCTGTAGGTCGGCTGTCAGCTCGCTCCTCACTTGTCTCCACGCGTCACGTGTCTTTTCGGTTCCGAAGCGTCGCCTACAGGTACGCGACCCCAACCGGGCCGCCTTCTCAACGGGCTGAAGACAAAGCGGCGGCGCTTCCGTCGAGGCCGAAACCTCGCGAAGCAAAACGGACCAATCTCTCTGTACGTGTTCCTCGGCCCAGAGACGAGTGGGAATTGACAGTGTGGCCCTGAAATGATTAGTGGTTTTAGTCATTTTCATCCCACCACGTGTGTGTGTGTGTGAGAGAGCGTGAGTGTGTTTGTGTGTTTGTGCTCGAGTGTAAGCAATAAAATAGAAATGGGGCACCGGGCAAACCAGTCTGTGGGCGGAGGAAACTTCGAAGCAGTCCGATGATGACATGGCCTTTGGTCGCAATGTTGACACTTGAAAAACTTGGAGAGATGTTATTTTGGCTTTTTGCATGAGGAGTAAACTGCTGCTA
The DNA here is from genome assembly GCF_051168715.1 of Poecilia mexicana. Lineage (NCBI taxonomy): Eukaryota > Metazoa > Chordata > Actinopteri > Cyprinodontiformes > Poeciliidae > Poecilia > Poecilia mexicana. The sequence goes on from NW_028263371.1 coordinate 17,402,603, forward strand.
CACGTGTTTCTCTGATATCAGCAGAACATGTTTGACCTTTTTTTGTGTTTAGTGCTAAAAAAAACAACAAAAAAACAAAAACAAGAAAAGATGCCGCTGCATGTTGGTAAGTGTTTGGAGCCAGCAGCCTGTCACGTCAAACCGCTTAGCTAATCCTCTGCCTAGCAACGGTATTTATCTCTCTTGAACTTTATTACGGTTTGTAACAGCACAACCACAAACCCCAAAGTATTTTATTAGGATTTAAAGTGACAGATCAGCACAGCAGGAACAGGCGCGTTCTGGATCAGCGATCCTGTAAAGACGCTGCTGCAGTGAACAATGCGACCAAAGAGCATGCATGGCTGAGTTTCTCTAGATCAGAGGGGTCAAACTCATTTTCGTTTTGTGCCAATTCAAGATCACGAATGCTATTAAAGGGCCGGATGTGGCAGATTGTATTGATAAAAACCAGTTGACAAACTGTTAAAATATCAATGACAGAAAAGATTATTGAACATATTTTTAGTCCCTCCAGGATTTTATAATTCTTTTTGTGTGATTTTTTTTGCCATAAAATCAAAGTGTTTGGAAATATTTTTAATATTTGTGCTCATTTATGACTCTAAATCTGACTTTTTGTTACTCGCTGTGTAGATCATGGACTAGAATCTGACATCAGTTAAGGCCGAGGCAGCTGTTTGGTAAAAGTAAGAAAGTTTTTGGCGATTTTTGAGAAAAATCTGCAATAAACTCCCAATTGTTAGCGCAATTTGTTGATTTTGCATGGATTTTCCTGATAATTCTCAAGAAAGTGGAGGGACTGATTGATAGAATTTGGTTGTAAACAGATAAAAACTGCATTGATTTGATTGATAACATGATATTTAAACACTTAGAGCTTAGACTAGAATCTAGAGGACCACATAAAATGCTGTGGCGGGCTGGATTTGGGCCATGGGCCTCGAGTTTGTGACATAGTGTCTCTTATTATGCTGTCGCAACATAATTAAAGTTTTATCAAAAATGCAAATCGGGATTTTTTTTGTTATAGAAGTTACATACTTTGGCTTTAAAGTTACTAAAATTTAACATTTTTCCTCACATTGCAAAAGTCTATGTGTGATGGAAAAGTGAGAGCATATCACCCTGAACTCATCATTCCTATGGTGAAACATGGTAGTGGCAACATCATGTTGTGGAGATGCTTTACCTTAGCAGGGACAAAGAAGCTGGTTGGAGCTGATGGGAAGAGGGATTTAGCTAAAATGACTAAGCAAATGGAAAAGTTTAGGAACGGAGAATGTTAATGTGTTTGAATGGCCCAGTCAAAGCCCACTGAGGCAGAGGCACAGCCCCAAAGGACTTGAAACTGCAACTGCTGTGAAAGGTGTTCCTACAAAGTATTGACTCACCAATGCATGTCAGACTTTCCACATCTGTTAAGATATTCAGAGTGAAAGATTTTTTTCATTTTCCCTCCATGTGAAGCGAATACTTCTGCGAAGAACTGCAACTTTCCTGGACTTGGAAGAGCAGGTTCAGAATCTGCCATAGTAAACATGCAGTCATTCTCGTTAGCGGTGAGGTCGGGACCCTGACAAATTAATAAACACCGGTTGACAAACCCCGATCCCCAGTGATCCGCCTCACAGCACTCAGGATCTGCAATTTGTCCTAAAGTGACGGTTAGAAGATTTTCATTTCACTTGAAGTCAGAGCAAAGGTCCTTATATTGTTTCTCTTGGTCATATCTTACATCCTATCAATTTGTAGCGCAAGTGAAAAGTGGTTAAACCGCAGAACTGCGTCCTGGACTTGGATACGTCTGCGAGCCAAGTGATTCAGTCAAAACAAACGAGCGCATATTCGCTTACCGCGCTGCGTTTTCAGAGATGTCACAGAGTTACATATTAGCTCATAAATCATCATTAGAGCCTAATATCTCTGATCTGACCTCGTCTTTTTGTGTGTGTGTGTGTGTGTGTGTGTGTGTGTGTGTGTGTGTGTGTGTGTGTGTGTGTGTGTGTGTGTGTGTGTGTGTGTGTGTGTGTCTGTTCTGGATGAGATGAAGGGCTGTGTTACATGACAAGTCTGTGGACCACACAGGAAACTGTTACAGATGGGGAGCCACAACCTTAAACACAGCCCAGCCCTGTCTCAGGAAAAGAGAAAAGTCGAGATAGATGCTTCAACTTTTCCTTTCATTCATTAGTTTTCTGGTCCTCCCTAACCCTGTTAAGGTCACATGGAGGCTGCAGTCACAACAGAGGTGTTGACTGAACGTTAGCAGTCCATCACAAAGACAACACAACGCTCAGTGCAAAGGTCGACATTTAGAACATGCTGCTACTCAGCTGGACGTCTGAGTGTCTCTGGTAACTCGTCAGTGTTTTCATGTTATAATCTTGTACATGTAGAAGACATGTTAGGAACTTTACTGATAGGTACATTGATTTTATTGGTCATTTAACAATTAATTTAGTTTATTTTTGAATGCAAAGTTATTCACACCCCTGGAACTTTTCCATATTTTGTCACAAATATAAATGTAAATTAATATAAATAAATTAAAAACTAACACAAGCTGTTAGGCATGATTCAAAACATTGTTTTTACAAACAGATGGAAAAGTTTGCTGTGTAAAAGTATTCAGCCCCACCCTGAGTCGATACCTTTAGCTGCTGTTCCAGCTGCTAGTCTTTAGGGTTTGTCTCTACCAGCTTTGTACATCTGGAAATGTTTGCCCACTCAAGCTCAGTCAGACTGAGATGGGGAGCATTGGTGGACAGCAGTTTTCCGATTTTGCCACAGATTCTCGATTGGGGTTAAATCTGGACTTTGACTGGGCCATTCTAACACATGAATATGTTTTGTTTTAAATCATTCGATTATGATTCTCAGATTGACGCTCTTCTTGTCCGACCTTTCAGTTCAGATCTTGATCGGTTTTTAGTGAAAATGTGTCCAGATGATTTTTCAGGTTGACTCCACAGCTTCTTGAGAGACTTGGGCTATAGTTGCATAACTCCCTGACCTGTCTTCATGATGCTGTTTGTTCACTAAAGCCCTCCAACAAATCAGTCAGAACAACTGGATTTATACTTTATACCACAGAATGACTCAGAAAAGACACAAATTAAGTCACCACAATGGCCCAGTCAAAGTCCCCAACCTGGTTGAAATGGTGTGACGGGTCCATCTGATGCCGCTTTGCAAAGCTCGTTCAAAAAAGGTTCAAGGATTTGATTTGTCGTATTCCTACAATAAAATTTGTTGGCAGTCAAAACAGAGATGAATAAAGTCATGTAAAAAAAAAAAACTGCTGAAGAAAATGTGTCCAGAATGACGTTGATAAAACGTCAAAACTTTAACAAAGCGCTGTGAGATGTGGTTCCAAACTCTCATGAATTATTGGACATGTGCTGATCTCCTCATTTACTGCTACCGTATTTTGGTTGAGATTTTTCTTTTTCTTCCTCTAAATAAAAAAGATGACACACTTCCATGTGCTGTGTGCCTAACATGGTTTTACTTAATTTTAAGATCTTGTGAGAATCAGATTATCTTAATCACTTCCTGATACATAAAACCTTGGGATTGGAGGATGGAAAAAAACAACCAACATTCAGCTAACTAAAGCCAGATGGGAGGGGAGCAGAAGAGGATGGGCATGTTAGTGTGTTTTGTGTGTGAGTCTGGGGGCAGAGAAAAGGATGAACAATAGATAGAATCTTGAATGATTAGAGAACAAAACCGATCACAACTTCAAGTAGTGACTTACACATCGTCACCTTCCTATAATTTCTTTTTGCCTAAAACATTTTTTGGTAAGAAAAACATGATTATTTTGCCCCAAAATAATAATAATAATAATAATGTTATTATTTTAAAAAAACAACCATTATTCTTGAAGGTGACAATATTTATACAGTGAGCATGGCAAGCATAAATTCGGATCGCGATCATCTGTGTCTCTGCATGCGGACCCAGACTGACGAGAGTTTTAGAATCTGGACTTCTTGGAGTCAGACGGCCATTTCTGCTTTCACATCACTCCGTGTTCCCGCCACTTTGGTGATGTCCAACTCCATCAGATGAACCCCACGTTAGAGCCAGGTGATGGATAGCAACATTCGCATGGTCTATAGCTTATTCGCTGTACGTTCCCAGGGCTGGGCGTCGAGGTCTGAGCGTGATCAGACGATGGGAAAGAACAACAAATGTGCTGCTGTCAGCGCTGCCGGCCGACGGGAGAGGACTGCCTCCGCCGGCCTCCGTGTGGAGCCACTTTTCACTCAGGAACCAAAGTGACTCAGTTGTGGTTTGACATTGTTTGTGAGTGCACAGAGAGCTAGAGAGAGGTTAGCCTGCACACGGCATGCTTACATTCTTGTGCACATCTGTCGGAGTTTGCAGGCTCGAGCATTTTTAGGTGATTCTGTGATTTATCCCCGGGTCCTGGCATGCTTTCTTTAGGTCAAACTGAGGTTTACTGGCATCCTGAAATAAATAAATATATAAATATATATATATATATATATACCTCTCATCCTTCGCTGCTGGAAATGTTTTATGACAGCTGGTGCAGACTTCACACCACTACGCCCCATATGTAAACTCTAAGGGGAGCATGCAGGGTGCTGTCAAAACCAGAATGTACCCAGACAGCAGCATCGCCGGGCTCCTGCGTGGGGAAACAGTTTTATGATGTCTGCATTAAAGGCTTGGAGCGAGCCAACGAAAATCTGGCAGCGAGGGATCCAGATTGTTTCGGTTGCGTGTGATAAAGTTCTCCGTCACCAGCCGCCGGCACGACCGAGGGGCCCGGAGTTCTGCTGGTGTTGTTCAAAGTGTTGAAAAAGTGACTCGTGAAAAACTAAAGAGGAGCATGTATTTCTAGAGAGGTGGTTGTAGTTACTGAGAAGTCCACAGTCCTCCCCTGTGGACCGTTGTTATTGGAACTACTTGCTTCTTAGGAGACAGTCTCAGTACAAGTTGTTCTGTGGATAATTCAAAGAAAGCAGGACATTGTTTCTGGGAACAAAAGCTGCTGCAGTTCAGCAGCCATTTAGTTTCAAATGCCTTTTCTTCTGATAAATCATTCAGTGGCTGCGTTTCTGTTACAAATGTGCACAAGCCTTTGGTGATATTCTGCGAATGTCGAGAAAACACAATTTCGCAATTGTGGTTTGTTTCAATGATCCACCAATAGTAACATCCGACTGTTGATCATGTGACTTGTGTGATGCAACAAAAAGTGTTTCTATTGCAGTTTTGCGAAACACATCTAACTCGATATGGTCTAAAAGCAGCCTCAGCTCAAAGAACGTTTTGATGAACCAACTAAGCAACAACCAAACCAGCCAGCAATCAAACCAACAACTAACCAACCAAGAAACAACTAAACCAACCAACCACTCTCCCATTCACCCATCCATCGTTCCAGTATAATTCTAGCCAACAGCATGATGCAACCACCACCAGTTAATACCGTAACTTTATTTTATTTTTTTTAAGTTTCAGCCGACTAATCCAAAATGTCAGCCTCAGATGAGCGGATGTTGGTTTTGACATGGTGGCCAATGTAGACCATGAGATGCTGGTTACCAGTGTCACTGTCCACATCAGCAGGATGTGAGAGGGTTCCCCCATGAGGAAAAGCCTAAATGTGAACATATTTGTACCTGTCCGTATGGGCAAACCAAATGTTTCTGGAAAACATGGTGAGAAGGACAGGAAGTGTGTTTTGGGGAGCCAAGGTGAGGCTTTTAAAACTGAAGTGTAAGAGCTATGAAGCATGGTGGTTGGAGTATTATGGTAGGGGTGTGTTTCACGACCATTACCGAAGGAAGAAACTTTACGATGACATCAGTAGTTTGATGGTGGGAACGTTGATTCTGTTGAAAGTTAAAAAAAAGAAGAAAATGCCCCAAACATCCAACAAACGTAGATTTGGCAAAGCCAGTTTAACATTAAGCTCCGTAAGTGGCAACAACCTTAATCTACTTAGAAAAGTACTGACCATGATTAAGAGCTGTGCCGTCAAATTTAAATGGCCTCATCCATTTATAAGAAAAATAGTCAAACCTTCAGCCAGGATTACCCCAGAACCTCGTTGATGGCCGTAAAAAGCATTTGGTTTCTCTGCAACTTGCAGGACACTTAAACACGAAGGTGTAGACATATCTGAGGTTGTATGTATAACCCTGTCTGTAACAGAGAAAAATCCCCAATAAATTCAGATTTGCTTCCCCGATTCTTGTTTTTTTTTTTTTTGTTGTTTTTTAATTCATATACGTTGGCTGGAAAATGAACGGGTCAAATAAATCTTTTAAAACCCCAAATTAATCTCATATTCATGTCAGTGACGAGGACATGCAAACCCCTGACCAGAACTGTACACAGATATCCTTTAAAGAGGCCACATTCTGGAAAGTCTTACCCTCAGTGTAGCTCAGAGTTTATGAGAAAGTGAAAAATGAACTTCAACTTGATTGGAGTTGATGTATTAACCAGCCTGGTGGGCTGCTCTATTACTCAGCACTTTTTCCTCTGAGTGTTGCAGTCTGCTGAGGTCCTGTCAGCTCCGTTTGTTGTGTGTGTGTGTGTGTGTGTGTGTTATGAAGAGGCAAAGTACCGCATTTCTTTATGAAATGTTTTTTTTTCTCTTTTTTCTACACAATAAAACGATTTTAGAAGCAGCAGTAGAGTGGAGACGTGCTAAACTCTCTTGTGGGAGACTTGCATCTCGATATAAACCTCTGAGATTTAGATTTCTAAAGCACATGCGGACATTGTCCGTCACGGTTTTCAGTGATTCCCTGACCCGCTCACACCAGAACTCTCGAGGGGACGAGAAGCTTCAGAAGGTTTATCTCACAGTGATTTGAGTAATGAACGCGTGCCGATTCGAGGAGCCGGAAAGCGGGAAGCGCGGGGCGATGCGAGGAGAGGAAGGAGAGGTGAGCGGAGCGGAACAATGAAATTAAACAAGCGAAGGAGATGGAGGAAGGAGCTTACTGACTGATGCATGGAGAACATCAGGGAGGAGTGACTGGAATCTGCACTGCAAAAAACACAAAATCTTGCCAAGTATTTTTTTTGGGTCTAGTTTCTGGTGAAAGAAGTATCTTAGTACGCTTGAAATAAAACCATATCGTTTTTAAACAACTAGGAGAAGAAAATTCTCCCAGAAACATGACGATTGAACCCTACATAAACCTATTTAGACAGTTTATCAGCAGAAACATGTTGAACTGGATTACCTACATTACTAACACTGTAACGACGAGCACAAAGAGATGACTGGATAAAGTTTGGAGACATAAGGAAGAACACTTGGAGCTAAGGAGGGCTAACCATGAGGAACCACTCTGGAGCTGAGCGCTTGGTAGGAACAGGTGTGAGGGAGGACACCTGTTTGGCTCCGCCCTCCTGTGGAGACCTGCAGCTCTGCAACAGCGAGGGAAACACCACCACACAAAAAAACACAACAACCCAGATTGTCATTTCTGTTTCTGGTTGTACTCTACCTGACAGGCAACGATTTAAACAAATATTCTACCTTCTGTGCAGTTTTCCGTATGTAGCTATGAGGAATGATAAAATAGTGTTTATTTTTTTAAGAATATCCCCCTTAGACCACCAGGAGCGAACAGGAAGTTGTCGAGCTCAGAGTGCTGTGAACTTCCAGTCGCTTTGTGATAATATCTGAAGAAAATGTTCTGCAAATTTCCAGACAACTCCCACTGAAATTCAGGAATATTTTAGGGAGAGTTGGAGCACAAAGTTTTTTTTGTTTTATTCCAAATATGCTTCATTCACTGAATCTGGTCTTGAGTGACATTGGTAGCAGCTCCCATTGTCTACAACTTATGAGTATAATACACTATTTCTTACATTTACTTTTTTTTTATCACTGCATTGAATTAGTTTAATAAAATCTTAATTTCAATGGCAAATGTAAAGGCTTTAAAAAGCTAATGAAACTCAAACAGCAAAAATAAAACATTAAAGTAAGTAGGAAGTTAATTGTTAAGTAAAAGAATCATTAATACAAATATAAGTGTAAGAATAATGTCAGGATCTCTGGTGTTTTGGGGTTCATAGTTTGGGTTTGTTGTCTGTTTGCCTTAGTTATTCTGATTTTTGATTAGATCAACCTTGTTTCTGTTGCACTCGTAGTTATTTTAATTACAAAATGTTATTTATTTCTTATGCTTAGTTTTTTGTCTCTGGATTTGTTCTCCCAGTTTCCCCCATTTATTTACTCTCCCTCACCCCCTTGTGCCGTTCTTTCTCTCTCTCTCTCTCTCTCTCTCTCTCCCTCTCTCTCCTCTGTCTACTTGTGTTCTGGTTATTCTGGAAGTTTTATTTTCTTTTACTAAAGAGTCCTCCTCCTCATCATCTTCTCACTATCTGTGCTTGTTTGCTAATGGGTCCTACACCGTGTACAAACCACAACAAATAAAATATAAAAAATGATCAAATTAAATAGTGAATTGAATAGAAATACCTGTAAAATCATTAAGCAAGGATAAAAAATGTTCAAGGATGAATGGATGTTCTAACATTTTGACTGATTACAGATAAAAAGCAGTGGATCCATATGTGCGTCGTAATCGCTGGATAATAAACAGCTAAAAGTTTAAATATAGAGCCTCAGATAGTGTTTATTGCTGCATTTCCATTACAAATTCACACAAAACTTTTGTTATTCCGCTAATGTCGAAAAAACACAATTTCACAAATCTGACGTTTCCATTAAATAAGAAACGCGATTAAAAGTTTATTCACGTGACAAGTCGTTAAGAAAACCTATAGTATCCTTCTCCTCCTACCACTTCCTGTCGTCTTCTGTGTCATTTTCGGCAGTAGTATCATCCGGCTGTTTATCACATGACTCGTGTGACGCAAAAAGAATCTTTCCACTGCAGTTTTGCAAACTAATGAAACAACGTCATCCTGGTGAAAAATGTTTTTTTTAAGCGAAAAGTTTTTCTTTCTTTTTTTTCCAAAATCTGTGTACAGTTAATGTTTCCATTAATCATAATTCTAGTTTGCACAATATAAACACAAATTATATGTAGATGGATTTCTATACATCTAATTACACTCAGATAGAGCAACTTCAGTCACTCTGTCCTGAACTGCTGCATTGTTCAATTTACAGCTTCTTTAATTCCACCAAGGGAACTAATGCTGCTCTATTAACCTTTATCAACATAAATCAGTTTTTTTTTAAGGATTTATTCGGGTTTTTTTATACCCTTATTCAATCATTCCTCATATCTGTTTCCTGCGGAGGCTGCCCCTGCCTCGCCCCCCTCCCTAAGACAATGGTGGGAGGATTGTTTTTGGCAGAGGAACACCGTAGATGTGTGACTCGAACTGCGCTGATCTGGGATGAGATCATGTTGCAGGCTGATGTGAAATTTCCTCTCAAAGACCGACTTTCCAAAGCTATAAAAACAATTAGAGGTGATTCCCAACATATCAAGATGCTTTATGCGTCGAAACCGACACTTAATACTCTCCAGGGCTCGCCGGCTGTGTGCGAGTGTCGGGGTGTATCTGAAGATGCTTCCAGCTATTTTTCTGGGATGTCTTTTGATGCGCGTGCAGCACCGCGGTGACCTCATCCTGGCTGTGAACCGCCCTCTGGGAATCCCCAAACTCTCGGTCCCTCCGATGTGTGTCGGTCCCTGCTGCAGTGCACGCCGCTCTGCCATAAACTGTGATGTAACGGCGTTGACCCGGACAAGCAACCTGGAAGGTGCAATAAGTAGAAAAGAAAAAAAAAATAAAAATCAGAAAGCTGGGATGCGGTGCCCCACGCTGAAGTTCAGACACATTTTACTGAGCAGGATTAAATCCATATTTTGGCGCTAAACTAGCTGAGTCCATAAACGTTTGCACAGCTGTGAGGCCTTCTTGTAATGTTTGGAGGTAATAAATGCCAGTTCAAATAAATACTTTTATTTGATCTCACAGGAGTCCATTTAACACTATATTAAGACCTCTTCTTCAACACACGCACGGACGCACGCACGCACGCACGCACACACACACACACACACAGACTCCTGCTGTGCCTTGTTCTCTTTGATCTGGTCCAGAATTTGTCGCAGATTACAGCGTTCACTGTGCTTTATTGGGATTTTGAGGGACAGACCAGCACAACGTAGAGAAGAACTATGAAATTATTATTTTTTGTTTTTCCTGCCTAGATTTTTATTTAGGGTAAAATAGTAAAGAGTCATGAGGTTCTGTCAAAAGAGTGGTGTAACCTGGGTTTGCCTCCTCTTTCTGTGTTTCATACAGAACCTGAACACTGAAAAATGTAGCAAACTCTACTTTTTTAAAATTGCCTAAAGTTAAAAAAAAAAAAAAAACTAGCATTTTTAAATGGAAAAGCAATTTTTTTTTTTTCAAAATAAATTTGAAAAATTTAGCAAATTTTACTTTGCAAAAATAACTTCAATTTTGGTCTGAACTTTGACTAGGCCATTCAAAGACATGAAAACATGAGAAGATTATGTTTCCACCAGCATATCTCAACACAGAGATCTTTTTTTAGGGTTTTGTGGATTGTTTGGAGAAATAAACTGATTTCGATAAACCGCTGAGAAACCACCTCGTCCTGTAGTGGCAAAACTCTTTACTGAAAAAGGAGAGTTTTGTTGAAATTATTTTTGAAATGTCAAATTGCACAATGGAAGCGCAGTGGTTTTGTTTTCTAAATGATCTCTTAAGCCTTTAAAGAACCTCTGGATCTGCACTGATGCACACAGAGATGACCTCCATTCAGTAATTACATGACTTTTCATAGAAATTGGTTGAAATTAGATTTTTGCTGAGCGGTATCAAAGTAAAGGACGAAATATTTGTATTTGTAAAAAATCTGCATGACCATGTAGCATTTTCCCTCCGTCCCACCACTATGAACCACGTTGTGTCACGCAAAAATCCCAGGAGCGAACCCTCCTGCAGCTTGTGGTCGTAGCGAGACAAAAAAAAAAAAAAAAAAGTCCAAACGTTCAAAGTGAATGAGGGTTAGGGTTTGGGAGGTTCTGTGCTGCTCTGGTCAGAACGTGTAAGGTCTGTGCAGCGAGCATCAGCATGGGAGAGAAAAACTCACATCTTCCTGCACATCACATCCTCTGACTCATGTCTGTTCAAGATCAACAGAGCCTGAGCGACTCTGCAGAGCGGACAGGAAGGGCTCCTTCCCCTCCGGTGGGAATGAGGTGGGTGTTTCAAACCTCCAAGGGTGTTGGAACTGTATGTGTGTCAAACATGTGTTTATTTTGTGCCGTTTGGATGCTGCGCAGGCAAAAAAAGAGAAGAAAAACAAAACAAAACAAAAAAAAAACGTCCCCACTTTGAAGTTCTGACACACAATCTGTTTTCCTCTGCACCTGCCCCCCTTCTTCCTCTCCGCCGGACCAAACCGCCACAGCTGCAGGACTTCATCTTACTTGATCCCTTCCCTTCTTGAGTGTGTTAGTGAAAAGATGCTCCACAAACACGCAAGATAAATATACTCGTACCTTTGGGGCCGAAGTAGGTCACTCACTCATGAACCGAATGACTCATGCAAGTTTTTTTTTTTTTTTTTTTTTTAAATGCCACGGCAGCTGTGGTTTAGGTTAGACTAAAATTCCAAAGTTTTGTTTTCTGCAAACCTCAGCGAGAAAACTACCTGCCGGCTCACGCAAAGACGCGCCGCTGGTTGGACTCCGGGGAGGGATTCCTCTTCTAGACAGGCGGAGCTGATCTGTTTGGATAACGCGACATTTCCACCGAGAAGTCCGACTGTAACCGCCGGGGGACGAACCGTGAAGACGTTTCTGACACATTTCCAAACGTATCTGGCAAACCGTCCGTGTGACCTCTTTCACATGGTTTCTGCTATGTCATCTATCGCACCACCTTCCAACCCACAACTCTAACTGTAACCGTCATGGTGGATAACCCCGTACAGGAAGCAGGTAGATGAAGAGCGAGATAAACTGTAATAGACGAACAAAACAAAAGCAAAACTAAAGTCGTAGTAGAGAAGTCAGGAGAGGGGGCGGGCGTGTAGGACGGGATTCTGCCGCTGAGCGAAGCGAGCTAAGTGGAGCACGGGGCCTTCTGGAGGTTTCGCATCGTGTCACACCTCAACCACAGACGTTCGGTGGATTTTAGTGGGATTTTATGCAGTGGACCCGAACACGTTTGAACAGACGTGTGGCACGCTTTGCTGTTAAACTCCTTTTGATCTGATCATTTTAAATACTTTCATAAACGTAAAATTGACGTTTTGAGCTTTCACGTCATGTTGTAATGTTATCCACTCATCAAAAACACACCCGGAGTGTTGCTTGGATTCTTTAAGAAATCTTTTAATCTCCCATGGCAACCATTTGGGGGGCGCCTAAACATTTGCTCCTCCTCTAAGCTGCAGTCTGCAGCCGACCCCCGCCTCACAGACCAGCCCCCTCCCCACAACTCCTCCACTCAGCTCCTTCAGACTAGCCTGCAGCAATTAGCAAACACCTGGTGGAAGTCATGAAGCGAGCTAAAAACGGTGTTAATGGATTCATGGAGGAATGTCGTTGTAAGAAGTCAGAGGCTCAGTTTCACACCGTTAAATTCAAAGTCAAACCTCTTCGTGTTTTGAATTAGATTTACGAACAACAAAAGTGCAGGAGTTCAATTCCTGACCTGTGAAGACGTCTCTAACCCAAGAAGGAGGATACTCTGGGACGGCTCTGCTCGGTTGACTGATATGAATAGTGATGTCACATAAAGTTATCATTTCCTCTCTGTCGTCTTGGAGAGAACTTCCTGAACCAAAATAATTCAGCTTAAACTTATTTCTTGCAACATGCTACATAGTCCAGACACCACAGACGGAAACCAGACTAATCTAAGCTCCATTGAATTTAGCTCTTCTTCGACAGAGATTCCTCTTTGACTTGAGAGACGAATGCGATTCCATCTCTTGCACATGGACCCTGGCAAACACACACAAACACACTTTTAAAGCGAACGTTCCAGATCTGCAATAATCGTATCACAACACAGTGCGCTGCCACTCGAATGTTGACATTCCACCATGGGATCCCTGGCTGAAAAGGATTCATCATCGCTGCTTCTTCCTAGTACCGGAGCCAAAAACATTTCAGCGCTCCGTTTTCAGGATGCGATGTGGGCAAACGTCTCGGCGCTGAAACATTCATCGAGAACCGCCCTGACAGTTCTCCCCACCCCATCACCACTGAGCTATGTGCTTCTTAATGATGCCTTTTGTCAGATATGTATAAGAAAAAAAAAGACTCTTGCTGTTGTCCTGTTTTAGTTTGTCGAAGCTTACTACTCAGGTTAGCAGAGATCTGTGGGAAGTGAGACTCAACGTTGCGCCGTTATTGGAGAAACTGCAGACAAATGAGTTTCTTATTCAGGTGTGTTTAAAACAAAAGACCTTTGAGGACAACTGATCCCTCCACAATGGCTGCTGTCTGTCAAACAGCTTCCTGCTGGTGCAATCAGATCCCGAAAGCTGCTAAACATCTCTCCTTCTACTGGTTTTGGTTTCTGTTATGCTGAAATGTTTTATTTCTCCTGAGTTCCTCATTCTGTTGTGTCAGCTCCTTCCTTGTTTCGACAGCCCTGCTTATCCTTTGATCGTGCCTGGTATCGCGACTGCACTCCAACTTCCTGTTGGTCATGAGGCTTCATGACATAATCTGTTGTCGAAGTTTCGCTAAGTTAAGATGAAAATGAAAAGTTCTCCAACACGCCTTCCGTTGCTATCAGGAAGCGAAGTCTTGTTTCAGAAACAAACAAGCAAAACAATTCCTCGTAAACCAGGAAAGACCAGCCCTGCCGAGACTGTCCATAAGGCAAGTAAATAATTCAAGCTGGAGAAATCCCACACGTTTTAAAACTCAAAGAGGCTTTGTGGAAGTAATGGAGGCGTGGAGTGGAACTCAGGAGGGTCAAAATAGACTGTGACACCCCGGAGGAAAACGATGGCGACCCACGTCCGTCTGAACGGCCCAGTTCTGATCTTTTCACCTCCTTTCCCCCAAAGTAAATTAGATCTGTGTCACTTCCTCATGTGGAGCCGATTCGGATTCGTATCCGACTGTTTTCAAAGCGTCTGCAGCCTGAGCGGTCATGTTGCGTTTTGGGCGACCTTTTTACGTCATCGACGTGAGACGTGCGTCGCGATTCTGCGCCGCAAGAGGGAAGACGTCGTCAGGACGTAAACAACGGTGGAGATTTATGATTCTAAAAGTTACGAAAGAAGTGAAGCGTATATCACAACCCCGGCACCCTGAGCTCTGACTGCACATCCAGACAAACTTGCAGCCAGAGCTCCACAGAAGTTGTGCTTCTGTTTTATTAGCTTCCCTCGTCTCGTTATGACGTTGTGGCGAATCCTGTCGGCTCCCACTGCCGAATAAACTTTAAGATCGGTCCATAAACGGCTCCCTGCGTTAACAATGCGCTGCTGTGTGGCGTCGATGTTCGTCTGACTGCCTGAAGCGTTCACACAGAATTAGTAGCATGAACGACGTAAAGACCTGCTGTGTGAACGTAGACAACGTTACCCCTAAATAAATGGGCCAGTAAAAAGGTAATCTTCCCTGGCATCTCAAAGGAATGACAGTGGGAGAGTTCTGCTTTTCTGCATCTTTTGGGAGCATCACGTTCTGGACGGGTCAGCAAGTTTTACAAAGTTCTGCTCATGAACCATCCATCTGATTCAGGTGGACATTTATACACCGACTTATAAACCGACATGTGACTTTATCTTCTAGTCAGTTTGAGTTCCGATCATAGTTTGGACCCACTTGATTTTGCTCCGAGGCATCAGAGCTCAATGCATGCCACACTCTTCAGATTTCAATCGTATAAAATGATTGAAAATAATGCGTACGGTTTTGTTCCACTGCACAATTTCATGCAGAAAACGGTCGGATCATTTTTTTGCTGTAAGAAGAATTCAGGCAAATCCAGCCCGTGAGCGCTCTACAGTCCAGCCCGTACTGCTCCAGCGTTTGACCCAAACTCATGTTTTCTGCAGTCGTGCATTTGCGGGCCGCAGCGTTCATTCCTACTCCACCCCGAAACGACGCACTCACGCTACCTTCGGCTTCAGCGCCGAGCAGAGTTGTTTTCAGCCGTCACTGCAAAATGACTAATGTTGTCGTTTCTGGCAGGACGCGTGTAAACAGTAATGGATTTATTGCGACAGACACAAAGAAGAAGCCCAACATCCCCCAAAATTCCCTTACGAACGCTGCAGTGATGTAACTGACACAGCCCTCTGCAAGCAACAAAGAACACACACACGCACAAACGCTGCAGAGTTCAGGGCTTTCAACAAAAGTCAGATGGACTGAAAACAATTTCCTAAGTGAAACAAATCTACGTTGTTCAAAACATCGAGCCATTAAGGGAAACGAAGGGGAATTCATGGTTTTATCTGCAAACTTGTTTCCAGGAAAAGGTCAAAATTCCACAGCGGTACAGCCGCCCCGTCCTCAGGACTAACACTCCTATTGATTCTCTCAACAGCCTCTTGGTTTTTTGGCAACCATCAGTTTGAGCTCTCTGGTAAATACTCAGAATGTTGAGTCAATATTATTAACAGACACCATGATAACCAACGCAGTGGACGGAACACTCAGTCTGTTCATGTGTTTTCTGTACAGGTGTGTTTCTGCTTAAAGGGAAACACACTGGTTTTAATGTCTTTAGGTCTTTTTTTTTACTCTGGACTCATTTAGATATTTGTTTATAGATAAACATATTTCCATGTGGATACTTGTTATTTTATTTATTTTATGTTTTGTCATATTAAAATTGCTGCAAAAACACAAAATCTTACCAAGTATTTTTGGTCTAGTGCAAACATCTCAGTAGACTTGTAATAAGATAAAGCTAACTTTGAAGTCACTTACAGGCAAGATATAGAGCTTCATTAGAGTCAATAATTCCTTAATAATGATTAAAAAATATGAGTTTACTTATAGCAAGACATTTTTCCCATAAGTTTAATAATCTTCCAATGGAATTAGAACTTTTTCGTCAATATTAAGGAATTGTTGACTTAACAAGCTGAAAAGTTACTTTTAAGTTAGTTTTATCCTATTTCAAGTGTACTAATAAGATATTTGCACTAGAAACTGGACAAAAATACTTGGCAAGCTTTTGCAGAGTATATGTTGTTCATAAATTGCACAATGCTTACAGTAATATTGGTATTCACTAATATTGAACACTTTATATGGAGTAAATTGTCATTAAATAAGCAATTTCCCCCTAGAAATCTGTCAAGAAAATTCTATTCTATAACTTATTGCTATAAGAAATATTTTTTTTAATAAAAAAATAATCAAAAACACACATTTTCTTATTCTTTGTGCTGTTTGATCTTAGCAGATAATAGGCTAATGTTATCCTAAATGAAAAACTCATTTCCTAGAGGAAACTAATCCCATTAATAGAATCTGCTGACAGTAAGAATATTACGCAACATTTTCCCACCGTACCTGCTCTTCCTGCTCAACTTGTTGTTTAGCTGAAAAGAGAAAATCTGTCAACTAATTTTAAGAGAGAAGTTGATAGAAGTTTGTTTTGTATTTCACTTTCTGGGATTTCTTTTTTAAGTTAAGTAAACTCGAAGCAGTGTAAAAACATTTGCTTTTATTTGACATTTTCCAAAAAGTATTAAAAAAAAAAACCACACGTCATACTGTTTCTGTAACATCCCATCTATTTCCAGTACAATTTATTGGCTTGTGCAGCTTTAAAACAAAACAAAGCAAAACATTCCAGGGTAAAATTAATAATGAGTTCAAATCATTTCGTTCCATAAACTTTTCAATTCACTTGTAGTGAATAATCTCTGACGGCAAAATCAATAAATAATCCCGATGGGTCTCTTTGAAAGCAGTCGGATGCCATCGAGTGAACATAAAAGAAGTGACAATTGTTGACACAGAAATTATTGCCGTGGATTTTTCCTGTTTCCTGGTGGTGGCGGGTGTCATGGCCGCAGCCTGTAAGCCTCACGCTGATCCCTGGAGGAACGACATTTGCCGGATGACATCAGCAGTAAACATGACTTCATGCTAAATTGGTGGGGGATTTTCAGCCCCTTGTGTGGACAGCACCACCCGTTGGTCTCTGCCGCCACTGTCGTCTGATTGGTTCCCTCACAGGAAGCACCGGATCGCAGCAAAAACACTAAACCTGAGCAATCGGTTTCTAATGCAAACACCTTGGCACACTTGAAATGAGACCAAACTGACTTACAAGGAAGTTGTCAGCTGGAAATGGGAACTTGTTTTAAGTCAATGACAAAGCAGTGAGCAAATTATTTCACCTAAAGAAGACATTTCTCCTTTAAGTGAAACAATCTGCCGTTAGAACTGGTGCTATTGATCAATATTGAGGAATTATTGACTCAAAATCAGCTCCTCTATCTTACCTTGTAAGTTACGTTTGTCTTGTTTCAAGTGTACCAAGATATTTGCACGTGAAACAAAATGAAAAGACTTGGTAAGATTTAGTGTTTTTGCTGTTTAACCAGGAACCTCTAAAGCTTCAGAGCATCAACGTGAAACTTCAATCCTTTACTGTCTTCTGATAAGATTCATGACACAACAATCTGATCAGATAGCAACAGAAAAAACAACCAAACACAATAAAACTTTTATTATTTTTTTAACATATTGATCAAATTAAAAGCCCAAAATATGATTTAAACATTGTGAGTCATAAACAGCGACCTTTACCAAATTCATATCAGAACAACACGGACTCTGAGTGGGCTCAAAAAGCCAGCGTGACTCACCAGACAGACGCAACGCACCGAACGCTCGGAGATTAACGGCATAATAGGAAGCAGATCCTCGGAGTCGCTCTCGGCCCTGTAGGTACCGTTTGTTGCAGCTGCGTATGGCAGGCAGCGGGGCATTTAATACGTGAGCACAAAGCCTCCCCACATGAATCCGCTTGTCCTAAAACGTCCTGCCGTCTCACTTGCCACAGCGAATCAAATTTAAGTGAGCGTGCTGACGAGGAGAGCGCAGGCCTGCTCGTAGTCGCCGTTGCACTGGGTCAGGATGTCCTGGACGAAGTCTCTGCTGCAGTCTGGGAAGATGTTCACCAGCTTCATCAGGTTCCAGTCGCGGTCGGCCTGCGGATCTGGAAGAGAGACGGGCCGGAGTTATGTGACGGGCCCGGTTAAATAGGTTAAATAAACCTTTTTTATTTAAAATAAATAAATAAAAAAGGTTTTTGATAAGAGATTGTTCAGAAAAACATGGAAATGCTCTAAAAGGTGTTTTGCTGAATGATGTAATCCAAAGAGAGAAGCTTAGCTGCATTTTCTGACCATACAGGAATCAGGGTGAAATTCTGACCTTACTACGGAGAAGAAAATTTATTAGATTTCTGTTTCCAAATGAATATATTTATGATTACGCTAGTAACACGTTTGTTTTTGATATTTATTCATCAGTCCATCCAGGAAGTTGTGATGTCATCGTCAGCAAATTTAACACACTTACAACTCTCACTAGTCATTGCAACTTTTTTGAAAATCCGGCCGATCACCTTAATGTTTTCTGTATTTCCTTCTTTTCTGACCAATAGCTGCAACTCAGCTGGCTGAAAAGCGCAGAGCGTGCTTTGATTAGGACAGTTTAAAACCTGGGTTTACCTTCACGGTGCTAACCAGCTCTTGATTATTTTTGACCCCTTTGAGCTTAAAGCAACTTTTTCCCTTGATGTACTTGAACTGAGCTCAGCTCAGCCTGACAAAATTCAACAATGTTATACATAAAAGTGAAATATCATGTTGCAGAGTGGTGATACTGACCTTTGAGGGCAGAACTTGGCTTTCTATCGCTGTGTGTGTGTCAAACATGTTCACAGCTGGTAAAGTTTTACACATTTCTCACATTACAAACAAATAGTTTACTGAGATTTAATGTCATACAAAGGAGCACATAAGTAGCCAGTGAAAGGAAAATGATGGTGATGACAAGTGAATAAACTAAGAACCAGTCAGACAGGTGAAGTTAAGGAGAAATTTAAAGCACAAGAAGAGCAAGAAGTAAACATCTTTATCTCCAGAAGCAGCTACCTGATCATGTGGGATGTGCAGCAGCTGCAGCTGCTTATTTACTCAAAACCATCATTTGGACATTTGTTTCTCGCTACGTGATGCTTCGTTGTTTTATTAACAGTCAGAGACAGACGAGAGCGAGCTGCTTCCTGTTGGCAGCCAACCGAACTGTAAACACAAACCGAGGCGTCGTCTTGGCTCTCCGTGAACTGAACCTCGCGCCGCTTCCTGTCGCAGGGACCGTGAAGCCGTCCATCGCCGAGGACAACAGAGTCTGCTGCTCGCTCAGCGAGGCGACAGGTTAGTGCCGAGCGGAAAAACACAGGCTTCATGTTGGTGAAACTCGGGTCGGATCTGGCGGACGCATTCCGTCATGGATAGAGGATGTTGTGGGATTGTGACAAGCAGAACTGCGCCCACAATGGCGGCGCTGAGGTTGAAGGTTTTGCTATATTCCTGGAGATTTTGGCTTAGACCGTGGACGAGTGAAGCCGTTCTGTTTTTGCTGCGTTATTCCAGTAAATACTAACAATGCAGAGGCAGGACGAGATGCTTTAAGCCCGGGATCCGTCTATAGCAGTCAGAGACATGGCAGAAAGAAGTAAAAACAGAATCTTCTCTCTGTGTCGGTCATGGTGCAGGGATTTCTGAGGAATAATGAATTCTGAAGGAAAACGCTGAAGCATGGCGATTCATTTCTGCGTAAATCCTGTTATTACACCTGGTGCTGCCGGCGCGACGCTTTGCAAATTCGACTGGCTGCTCCAAAGGCTGCTGACGTTTTGTTCTGTGAGCTTAATCTGAAATAAATGCAATTATCAGCTCCTGGTCCATTTGCGGCGAAGAAGCATCAAACTGCTTCGTAGATAAAGAAAAAGGAAAAAAAGCAGCAAACTTCTGTCAGAAAAACTCTGACATTTTTAGATTAATCTCAGAACTTTTCTAGAAAAACACTTGGGAATTTCTAAATTTGAAAAATCCAATAATTAGCAAGAAAAAAAAATTAGATTAATCTTAGACATTTTCTAGGAAAAAAAACGTGGAAATTTCAAGGGTAAAAAAAAATTCGACTTTTGAAACTCATAAATTTCCCTGCAATTTTTTTTTAGAAAATTTCTGAAATTATTTTTTTTGTTTCTTGTAAAAATGAACTTTTGTTGCCCTTTCTACAATGACCCTAACACCCCGTCGTAGCCTTATCTCTTACCTAATTAGATCCTATCTAAACCCTTACTTCTACTCAGGCCATGTTATTGTACTTACCTACAGTAACACAGTTATTGTCGTTAAGTGTTCCAGGACAAACACTAAAAACTAACACACAGTAAATAGAATCACAGTCATTAGGAATCGTTTTTGATTTTCTAAACCTCTCTGCCAGTTTACATTCCCTCCCAGCAGAGTAACGCAGCTGTCAGCTGTACAAACACAAGATCCGTTTTGCTGATCGCTGCAGGCAGAAGCAGCGCTCAATTAGAACAACAGTGTGTTTTTGTTCCTGAGATATGAGCCGCAGGTGATCTATAGCATCAGGTGTCATTTTCAGCTATAGGAGGCGCATCATAATATGCTGGGATGGTTTCATGCCAACTCTGTCACTCCAGTGCAGCTTCCAGAAAATTGTTGGCTCTGTGACAGAAACTTGAAGTCTGGGTGTTGATGCTATTTCCGTTCGCATCACAGCAAGCGAGGGAGGTTAAATTAAAGTGTCGCGTTTAGCTCAGATCATTTTGTTTTCAAAAGGAGACGGGGGAAAAAAAAAGAAGAAAAAAACACAAACAGTCTCACTCTTCCAGAGTCCCACAAACTGCAGGTGTCTGCGAGATTTAAGAACCGAGAGGAACAGATAGACGACATGCCACGCATAAGTTCCTCCTGGCAAGCATCGCAGTGTCTGATTTATTACAGACTAAACAGACAAACTCACAAACGATGAGTTGGCCAACTCCTGTCGCATACCTGATTTAGGTTTGGTTAACCAGCGCGCAGCCAAACTTTCAAAGAAAAAAAAAAAAAACGGGGCGTGAGAACGAGTAGATTGCGGTCTGCCCACACACGTCATTTCAGCTCACCAGTTTCCTCCGTCCAGTCGGAGCAGCGGCGCTCTGGACCGGGCTCCGGGTGAGTCAGGGCGACGCGTCCGGCTGCGGCGTGTCGCCTGTGATCGTCAGGGGTCAAACGTGGACGCTCTTCCTCCCGGCTGGAGCAGCTGCTCGCCTCGACCTCCGTCCCCCTGGCGTTACATTCCAGCTTATCGAGAAAGGCTTGGTTCACCCTGTCGAAACACACGGGGAACAGTTTAAAAAAAAGGAAAAGACGTTTCAGACAAATTACAGGACGGCTCCGAAATACAGGGAGCTTCAAGTGTTTGAACCTCGGAAACATGGTGAGGTTATTAAACGGCCTGCAGACACTCAGCGTTCACCGACTCGGCCAACAAGCAGTCCGACTGGGGACAACACAACAAACTGTTCATCTTATTTAGCGCTTGGTTTGACTTTATTCCTTATATGGGAAATATGAGGTGCCTGCCAGGCACATTTCACAGCACAATCAAGTAACTATGTCTCCTTCAGTTGTTGTAAGAATGCTGTATATGGGTGATTCTATAATTGGAGATACATTTGGCACTTCAAGAATTGACAAAAAAAAACTTTTCATTTCTTAAAAATTTTCTTAGGTAGTCTATTGAAAAGGCATTAAACTTTAAAAAAATCTGTAATTGCCAAACATTAGCTACATATTTTATAATTTTTTCTCAGAAAAAACATATTTTGCGGTATGTTATGTCAACTCTGTTACGGACAATATAGACAGTGAGTGAAAAAAACAATAAATTCTAGCAGACTAAAATATTTTTATTCCATTACACCAAGTGTCCTACTACCCAAATACTTTAAATGGAGATGTTTTACTTAAAAATACATTTTAAAAAATCAAAAGATACTCAACTTTTCACAGAGTTGTTCGCATAGGGTCAAACGTTTTTCATTAAAACTCATTGAAAACCATCATTCTTTTAGAAATAAAATTGGTCAGTAATACTAAATCACAGCAGAAGTCAACCAACAATGTATATGGTGCTCTAGACAACAGTTTTCCTTTTTTTTTTGTGAAAGTATGTCATAAACATGTCAACTCTGTTACCTAACAGAGTTGGTGTTAGTAACAGAATTGACAGGACCATAATAATTTAGAACTGAAAACTCTGTTACTGTCAACTCTGTTACCCTATTTGGTAACAGAGTTGACAGTAACAGAATTGACAATTTCAAACATTTTTATTAAAAACTCCACTTGTGAGTAGAAATTGTGAAAAAACATGACACCACTGAGATAATGGTTTAAAAACCATTAAATAAACTTGTCTCTGATCAAAAATCTGTGGTATTTTTCTCATGATTCTTTGGTAACAAGATTGACGTTGAAAACGATAACACCTGGTGATTGTGATTTTTAAACTAAAATATTTCCCAGAGAATGGCACATAGACCTCTGTGTGTTTCAGGTCTTATCAGTAAAAGTAAATGACTTAATTTTATGCAGTTTATATAGCCATAGAAGGCAATTTCCTAGATTTACAGGGACAAAACCATATGGTAACAGAGTTGACAAAAAATTCTCGGACACATATTTTTTCAAAAATAAGGGTATTTTGAGTTAATTTAATGTGATGTTGTTATTAAATTGACCTTTTAGGCAGTTTAAAAAAAGACAGAAAAAACAAATTCACCAAAGAAAAATAATAAAACATAGGTTTTTGCATCATTTTTCAGGTTAATAAAAAAGACAGTACCCAACTCGGACGACAAGAAATCTTGGTTTTTCAGCTATATAAAACAATTTTAAATGTATTTACTTAAATGTTTTTACTTGTTAAATATTATGATCCATTAAAATGAGTAATAAATTATGAAAACATTTAAAAATTGAAATATTTTAATATACCAGACCAAAAATAATGACTCTGGACATCAAATGTATCTGCAATTATAGAATGACCCATATATTAGGATTCAGTTTATTGTCATCTGTCATGAAAGAAACTACAGCAAAATTTTTAAAATAGCAATTATAGGCTTTCTAAGGAAAGTCAAATAATTGAATAAAACAATAATAAATAAAAGTATTTCAATAAATATAAAATGGTAGGAAAACAGAAATAACTGGGATGCTGAGGAAAAATAAATTAATAAAGATCAGGTCAGATGGATTATCTGTGTTCAAGGTAACAACAGCTCTTGGGTGGAAATTGGTTTTCAATCTGTTCTTGACTTTATTGCCCTTCAAATGATTTGTAATTTGTAATTTTCCTTTCACTGGCTAATTATAAAATTGGGCCTCTGTCTCTTTAAGAAGCTCCTGCTCTTTCTGAAACTCCGCCTTCAGGAAGTCATCACAACATGGCTCCTCTATTAACCCTTTAACAATGTTTTTACCAGCGCCGCACTGAGAAGTATCTCCTATAATGAACTCAGCAGATGCTCAGTTCCACCAGGTGTTTGCTAATTGCTGCTGGCTAGTCTGAAGGAACTGAGAGGGGAAGTTGCATGCTCTGTAAGAAAGAAGCTTGGAAATTTGGAAACTGCAGCTCTGAGGAGGAGCTTTGTCCTCAAAGGCGGGGATAGGTTCACCCAGGTGTTTTACACAGCTGAATGGTTGCCATGGAGATGAAAGGATTTCTCAAACTTGCATGAAAAAAATCAAGGAAACACTCCAGATATATTTTGGATGAAAGAATAAAATTTTAAAAATATCTACAGTTCAAGACTGTTGATTTTACAAAATACGGCCCCTTTAAAATTGACCTCCAGTGTGTCCTCAAGTTCACCAGAACTACTGATTTACTCCATGCTGCAAATGAGTAAACAAATCACACTTTGTGGTGTCAAAGTGTGACATCACAAAACTTGTATGTTATGTGCATACAAGTCTTATCCAAACAGGATCTGATTTCTTAGACCTAAAAGGAAAAAAAACATGAATTAGTTCTACTACTGTGACTATAAAAAAATACTAAAAATAGACCCGCGAAATTTAGGAGTTTCCAAATAATTATTGCAGGAATTTTTTTTTCTGTTCTGCCCTTCATAATTTAACAAGCTGACGCTAGTTTGTTGATTAGTCAGGCTATCTACTCTGTGAGCTACTGTACAGTCAGCTGCTATCTTATCTTCTTCTGGGGTTTTGTTCTCTTCAGAGTGCTGCTAGGCAACGACTCGATGCAATATGCTGGGTTTCCTGAGAAACTCAGCAGATTAAAAAGCAGATTTAATCTGCTATTATTTGCATATTAACAACGTTTATCTGCTAATAAACGTTAGCAGAAAAACGTTAGTTGGCACCAGCAGATTAAATAGATAGACTTTAAGATATAAAATCGTCAGTAAAGAACTGATGATGATAATTAGGATCAACAGGAACCTGTGTGACTATATGAAGAAACTGAACTGAATCCAGTGACAGGTGCCAATCCTCCTTTTGCTTCTGTATCACAACTCTCTGCTTTTCACTAAGCAGAACTCGTCTCTCTTAAAAGAGGAAGTTCTTGGTTTGGTTCTCTGTACCTCCTGTGCTCCAGCTGCAGCTCTTCCGTACTTCTTGTCAGTTTTTCTGCCTCCTGGTCGCTCACTTTGTTCTGAAATAAGAAAGACATCTTTTAAGAACTGAATAGCAAACAATGCAACAAAATCACACAAAACTCTTGAAAAATATAAATATATATATATATATATTTTAGAGAACATAGTTTCCTTGAGTAGCTGAGTGACTCATACAGAATGGCTCGGCTTTCTGATTATCCTGCAATACGCACAGAGAAAACCAAACAAGAATACATGATATATAGTTGTAAAAGTTACAACATAATGTAAGACAGATAATCTGTGAAAAAATGGAGCTTAATGCTTCCTCCCTGTACTAACTGCAGAAATACACTGATCTGTCAGAAACAACCAATCAGAGCCAGGAAGAGGGCCTTAGCGCTGTCAATCACTCTCGTGATCACCCCCTCCCGCTTCCTCTTTGATGAGATACAAATGATTCACCACAACATATGCTAATGCTAGTTAGCATAGCCACCGAGGACAGTGACAGTAAGTAGTTATTCCGCCATTAGCACCTCGAACAACTTGCAGGAGAATGATTGACAACGCTAAGACCCGCCTCCTGGCTCTGATTGGCTGTTTTTGAAGCCCACAATTGCAGTACTGGGTGACGGCAGAGCAGCGCCACCTTTTCACAACTTGACTCATATCAAACTGTCACATGGTGACAGTTTTATTAAATATGGGGGGAAAAAAGTATTTTTTAGAAGTTACATACTGCAAATGTAATCTACTTCTTAACTGAGGAGTTAGATAGTTTAAGCTGTTGGAGAAATCCAGAACGTAAACAAGGTTGCAGAGGTTAATCAGGCTGAAACAAGCAGCGGCGCACTGCATGCTGCGCTCCAGCAGCGGCAGAAATAGATTCCTATCAGTCACACATCCCAGAAGATTTGCACTTGACTGATGTTGAGGTTACAACAAGCAACAAGATGGAGCTGGGAGATGCCAAGCAAAAGCTACAAACAGGAGGAGTTACACTGCTCACTTACATGGTGGTTTTAAAAAATAAAAGCAGTAAAATCTTAGTATGTCGAGTTTACTTTGGGCTCCGGTCGGATCGGGTTCTGACACAGTGCCAATGGCCTCAAGTTGGACTTTTTAAGGCTGATCTGAACTGCAGGTCAAAGGTTATACTGCCAGGACTAACAAACAACACCCAGGAGAGAGGAGCGTCTTCATTTTATACATTCATTACACTAAGGCACTTATAACACAAAGAGAGGGTCAACTACTTTACAAATAAGAATTGGATAAAACTAAGATTACTCCATAAATGTACAACATTACCAGTGGAGTCGTTCAGATACACAAAATAAACTTTTTTTTCCTGCTTTTTCTCCAGGAGAGCCGATTGGTCAGTGAGGGCAAGACGAGTGCAGTCCACCGGTGGGATCAGTCTGCTCCCATCAAAGCTCAGCATTAAATCTCCCCCTCAAACACACACACACACACACACACACACACACACACACACACACACACACACACACACACACACACACACACACACACACACACACACACACACACACACAACTAGAAGATATAAAGGGGGAGATCTGTCTGTATGCTGGAGCCAGTACTGAAAGAACAACAGATCTGGGGTCCGGGTCAGAACCACATCAGATACACAGAGCAGCGGCCGCAAGCTTTCATCCCCCAAGCTGACAGAACTGTGGGCTGGGAGAGGAAAGACAAGAGGGAAAAGTGCAGAACAGGGAGAGAAGAGAAGAAGGAGAGGAGAGGAGAGGAGAGGAGAGGAGAGGAGAGGAGAGGAGAGGAGAGGAGAGGAGAGGAGAGGAGAGGAGAGGAGAGGAGAGGAGAGGAGAGGAGAGGAGAGGAGAGGAGAGGAGAGGAGAGGAGAGGAGAGGAGAGGAGAGGAGAGGAGGAGTTGAACCTTTTGTTGGTTTAATCCTGTCGACTGTTTTGTCTTTCACCACAGAACTAAGACGTTTCATTAATAAAAGAGTTTTGGTCATAGACCACCACAGTTTGACCCCTGGTGTCTCTACACTGTAAAACCTGACAATCCAAGTGAAACCACCGACTGCCTTAAACTGTTTGAGTTTATTGACCTAAACAAACCTTAATGCCACACTTAATCAAGTTGTAAATAAGATTTTTTTTTTTTTGGTAAACGCTTTGACTAATATGAAGTTGTATTTTGGTCCTATTTTTACTTTTTTGCTCTTTGTTATTCTTCTTCCATCATCATCTATATTGTGTTTAAGTTGTCGGTGTGTTGCTGCCTGTCTTGGCCAGGTCTCTCTTGAAAAATACATTTTTAATCTCAATAAAACTAATATATTCTACACAAAGGTAAATAAAGTTAATACCATTTCATTCAGTAAGCCGAGTGGAAACTATTAGGTATTCTACACTCATATGTATTATTACTACTAATTAATGTAAAACATGTTGTTTAATTCAAACTTCTGTAACTTAGGTGGCAAAATCAATTTTAAAAAGAAACATTCTCACCACAAAAATGCTGCAAAATGCAATGAAAAATAAAACAATCACTAAAATAATAGACGATGCTCAACAGAGCTTCCAGTTTTTGATATAAAGTCAACTTCAATGAAAAGAAGTCAATGGAACAAACCTGAATTATTCACTCAAAATCCCCCAAACCTTTTGGTTCACTTAAATCAGCTGAGTTATTACCTCAGAAAATCATTTCAGTGACCACAACCTTTCCTAACTTTAAGCCACTTAAACTTCTGCCATCAAGATGTGCTGTTAGGTTTTACAGTGTATCTCAATGCGCTAACTTGTCAACTTGAATGGCTTGTTTTCCAATTCGGAGGGAGGACGTCGATGAAGTCAGGATAATCAGGAACGTCACGAGCTAAGAAAGACACAACTCCCGGCTCCGGCAGGCGTTGCTAGGTAACGCCCGCCTGCTGTGGACAGAGATGTCAGTCGGTGCAGAGCGCCGCCGGCATGTCCTCGGGCCGCTTCGTGTAACGGAGGGGAGGAGGAGAGCGAGCCCTGATGACAGGAGCTATCAACACCTTCCAATAAATGTCTGCTGAGCTGTGAGTGATGGAGACCCTTCACCAACACAGGCTGACATCACTGAAGCCTTCTTCTCTCGAATAAAATGGAACCCTTTTTAAAATGTCATCCTTTAAAACAGATGTTGTTTATAATGTTCCAAAAAAAAAAAATCACAACAATTATGCTGTTTAGAACTGTTCTTAGGAGCGAAGGACAGGGGCGGGGGGACATGGAGGAAAAACATCACATTATGAGGGTTTCAGTCGATATCAATATTTATATATATTTATATATTTATCAAACTGGTGACAGTATTTATCCACAGTTTAGTTTCCAGCTGTTGTTCTCATTTTCTCCTTTAATTCGCGGTGGTGAAACATGAAACTGCTGCTGCGCAGGTTTCTCAACGGGTTGTTGCTAGGTAACCAATGAGTGAGTGAGTTAGTTGATGCCACCAGCCTCGCTTAGCTGATCATCACAGGTTGAGTGGCTAAAGCCTTTCCTCCGCCTACGTCCCCCAGAATGCTGTGCGGTTTTGGACCGGAGCTCAGTGAAATTACAGAACATTCTATAGACCCTTTTCACATGACGTCACACAACTTCTGTTTTGGCTCGAAGCTGTGTATCCTTAGTTCCGGTGTACATAGTAAGTAATGATAAAGTTGTCTATTTCATATATACACTGCTCAAAAAAATAAAGGGAACTCTCTAACACATCCTAGATCTGAATGAATAAAATATTCTCATTGAATACTTTGTTCTGTACAAAGTTGAATGTGCTGACAACAAAATCACACAAAAATCATCAATGGAAATCAAATTTATTAACCAATGGAGGCCTGGATTTGGAGCCACACACAAAATTAAAGTGAAATGTTCCCTTTATTTTTTTGAGCAGTATATTATATATATATATATATATATATATATATATATATATATATATATATATATATATATATATATATATATATATATCTGACAGCATATGTTGATCAGACAGAACACCGGAGCATGGAGTTTACAGTCTCTAAAACATTTGCCTAAAATAAGATTTGAAGATATATCACGATTTGCAAACCAATTTTCTCTGACAACAAAATCTAAATTAGACAAAGGCTACAAATTCTTCACCGAACAATACCTGTTTGACTATGAAGGTAGGTATTTTTGTTTTGCGTAACCGTTAGCTTAGCATTAGTGAATTTTGTTAGCTAGCTAACTACGTGACATAACTGTTCCTTAACCAGAACTTTTTACTGTTTTTGAACTATAACGTTTTAGGCTCTAATCTTGATCAGATTCTTAAATTATAGACTGGAGTTGCCACTCATCCCATAAAATAGGGGTTTGTTTGTTATAAGCAGAGATGTCCGGTGCTGCCGCTGCTTTGTAATGCCTTCCTCTAATCGGACCACTTTTTCGGTATCGAATAATCTAACGATTTCGTATTTCAAATCCAGTAATCAGATTAAAGTTATTTATCCAAATCACTGCGCATTAATATTTTCTTTTGTATTTATTTTTATTCCTTCTGTGCGTCTTTGGGAGAGACTCTCTGACAGCAGCGACAGAAAAATGAACAGATGTGCATTTTGTTACTGGAAAAACAGAAATGTCGTCAAGCCCAACTGTTATTTGTGGCTTTTGTCTTGTTTTTTCTAAACTCATAAAAAATAATGATTCACCGGTCGCGTTTTTTGGGGGACTTGTGTTTGAACGTGAAGTTGCTCATTTGAGCTTGGAAATGAGCAGAGATACATAATCAGCCCCAGAATATTTAAAATGCTATTCTAAACAACGTTGTTGGAAGCTGTCCTTTATTTTCCATTAATACAGAAAATGAACCTCTAAACGTTACATCACTGACAGGCGGCGGTGTATATGTTTCCTAACTGTGGCTAAAGCTGCTGCTAGCTGGTCGGAGGCTGGTTCCTTTGAATACAGTTGGAGAATGGTAAATTGACAATGACTAATAACGGTTATCTAACACGTAAACACTGTTTTATAAAACACAGAAAGTGAACCTCTAAACGTTACAGCACTGACAGAGAGTATATTTTTTCCTAAATGTGGCTAAAGCTCCTGCTAGGTGGTTTACTCTCCGATCGGAGGCTGTTTATTTTATACACAGTTAGAGAATGGTGAATTTACAATGAGTAATAACAGCTATCTAACACTTAAATGCTGTTATTATTAAACTTACCTTTTATTATATCCTTAAGATTATGAGAATGCGGGAATTTTCCAGCTTGGTTCCCAAAGCAAAATCACACCGGAAGTAAAGATACCCAGTTTTGAGTTATGGCGGCCATTGTCTGACGTCACTGTGAAAAGGGTCTATTGGACGTATTTTATGTTGATATTTATCTCAATAAATACTGTTATTGACTTATCACCCAGCTCTACATTGGACTGAGAAGTAGTTTGTATGATGAGCACATGCAGTTCCACCAGATGTTTGCTAACTGCTGCTGCCGCTAGTCTGGAGGAGCGGTGTGGGGGGCTGCAGCTCCAAGGATACAGGATTGTGGAAATAGGCAGCACTTATGAGGTCATACATGAAAGAATCCAAGCAACACTCCAACATGATTTTGATGAGGGAATAAAATTATAACATGATGGAAAACAGGTCAGTTTTTTGGCATAATATCCCCGCTTAAATGAAATGTCCCTTTTTATTTTCACCAAACTGACCAGAGTCAAGCCACGTTGAAAAAACTCATCTGTGACTTCAACGTGCTTAACACTGGGATCCCTGCAGGATGTGCACTCAGCCCACTGCTGTTCCACTGCAACCAGAGATACTGGGTAGCCTTAGAGAACCGATTAGTTGAACTAATCAACTGATTAATTGAATTAATTGAATGAGTTTGATGAGCTAATTGAATAAATAAAACAGAAACTGAAGCAAACATGACCTCCTACCAGCATCCTCAACTTTCATTTTATTGTATTTTAATCCTCTTTACTATGAAATGCCAACAAGTTTCATCTGACATGAATCCATTTGGGACTCGTGTAGTGAACGCAGATTAACCGGGTGTATAAATGTAGTTACTGACTTTTTTTATTTATTTATTTAGTCAGTCATCAAATAATTTGCTTTGAACAGTTCAAACCTCTCCACCAACTCGAGCATTTTGACCGAGAAGGCACAAGGCTTATATTTGTGCCTGTATTAAACGTCAAATTCAACTAAACTGCCTCTGCCCCTCATGAAAGAAATAAACAATGCAGTCGAGCTATTTTCAACAGCTCAGCAGAATTGAGAAGATGGTTCCACAACACAGGAAGGAGAAAACCCAAAAGTACAAGTTGACCTGATTAACTGACAAGACACTGAGCGCTGGTTGAAGAGCCGGGGCTTTTCTGCAGGTACGTTTACCGCTACAGGTCACTTGTTTTACACACAATGCGCACTTTACTCATGCCGCACTCTAACTCTGTCTCCACTCAGTGTGAACTCTGGGAAGTCCCTTGAACTCTGCTAGCACTCTGTTCATTCCCTCGCAGGAAAACCAACACAGAGTGGAAGAGAAGTCTGAGAAAAAAAAGAGAGGAGGGGCGGGAGAATGAAAAGACAGTAATAGGAGCAGACGGAGAGACAACACAGGGCAGTAAGAAGTGGTTTATCTCTCTCTGCTGGACATGATCTCCATGTCGGCCAGCTCTGACCAGGAGATACTGCAGGTTCCCCCAACCTGGCCGATATGGGACAGGACTTGGTTTTCTCGCGGCCTCAGTCGGTAAAAGCACCGCGCCCAGAAGTATTTACTCAGAAAACAGGCTGCAAAGGCAGATCTATTGGTGCTAAAATCCCACAAAGATTACACGGCCGCAACGCAGCTCAGTTCTGAACCCAGAGGAACACGCTGAACACTTTGGTTTGCTTTCATGTAGACGTCGGCAGCTCACCGTGGTCGATGTGTGTGTAGCACCGCCGGACGGAGCGGCCGCTCTCTGGAGGTTCTGCAGAAAACTGTCATTTTTCCTGCAAAACATGAACACAGCAGCCGCCCGATCAGATCAGCTAAACCGATATGTTTCCACAGGGATTCATCAAACATGGATCAAAGCAACACATGACAGCATGAGAAAAACCTAATTTTTTTTTTACATTTTTCATAATATGCTGTCTTTCAAGAAATGTTTCTTTTTATTTTCACTAAAAACCCGTCTCTGACTCCACTGGGACGCCTCAAGGGTGTGTACTCAGCCCACACTGATTATCTCCAAATACTTCCTGGATCTGTGTGCACATGTTCCCACTGCATCTCATCTTTACTGATCAGTTTTACTTCTTCACCTTTCTGTCTGATGTTCTTGTTTCTTATATTAAATAAATACCTGACAAATTCTGTTAAGCATAATGCCAAAATTATTAATGTGACAAGTGCACAAGTCCCTGTCTGGCAGTTAAATCGGCAAAGGCGGGTTTCTACAATCGAAGACGTTAAAAGCTAAACTAAGCCAAGACGAACATTATGGAACCACGACTGAAAGATGTTCCAGGTCTTTAAACTTAGAAAAACAAACAAAACTGACATATTAGTATTTATTTTTACTTAGCAGCTGAAACAACAGTGCTTTTCCAAAAGAAATGTAACACTATTGTTGTAAATATTGGCCTCTCTGTGAAGTTAGAGAAGAGTTATAGAATATGACTGATTGATCTCATCTGATCACATTTAAAATCTGAAGGTGGGAATCCATCCATCCATCCATCCATCCATCCATCCATCCATCCATCCATCCATCCATCCATCCATCCATCCATCCATCCATCCATCCATCCATCCATCCATCCATCCATCCATCCATCCATCCATCCATCCATTCATGCATGATGTACAGAACTAGTAGGGCATTTATTTAATCAATTGATGTTATTTTATTAAAGTATTTAAATGTAATAATTTATTATTTTATTTTTCATGTATTTTTTTGTATTTTTTATGTATTTTTTCTAACAGAACAACAAAAAGTGTTAAATAATTGTGTAGTCAGAAGAAACCAATACTTTTTTATTACTAATTACATGTAAAAAGAGTAACATGCATGTGCACCCAGATGCCCCTAAATAAAATACATGTGTGTAACTAAATCTCATAAATACTGTAAATACATTATTCTTTGAAGGCCTCAGCATTTTCTTAGAGAACATTAGTGAACAAAGAGCATCATGAAGACCAAGGAACAGGTCAGAGAGAGGCTGTTAGCTGCGTTTCCACTGACCGTATCATTGAGCAAATATGGAATTCTGAAAATAAATTAGCTTAATGGAAACATGACAATTTCCTTTTTTTTGTTTGCGTTACGGCGAAGTGGAATGGAAACACGTTTCTCATGTAACATGAGTCATGTGATCAACAACCGAATGTTACTACTGGCAGAAACGACAAAGAATCGTCCTACCAGGAAGTGGTAGGAGGATGATGGCACGGCATGTTTTTTTAAAAGACTTATCACATGAACAAACTAATTCACTGCGTTTCTTCTTTAATGGAAACACGGCGATTGCGATATTGTCGTTTTTCGAAATTAACGGGATGCTGACAAATTCTTGCGTACAACGCTAAAGGAAACGCAACCTGAAAATGCCAAATTTCACAGGTCGTATGGGAAGCAAAATGTACAAAACTAACACTGCACATCAAACTCAACACTTCATCCCTGCTGCAACAAACCTGAGACTGGAGTGCAGGTTCAAAGTGCAGCCTGAGCTACAATGTAATGGCCTACATCAAAGCATGTCTAATTAAACTAAACTACCCCTCCCATTCACAAGGAGTTCAAAGAAAGAAGGAAGGAAAGAAAGAAAGCAAACGATGCAAAGTTCAGAGCCACAAATAACTGAGAGCCTATGGCAGCTGATTTGACTGGGTTTGCACTATTTCACAGAAAGGAACACGATGAAACGTCAGTCTGGACTGGAGAGACACAAACCAGAAGATCTGCAGCTGTAACCGCAGTGAGAGGTGATTCTGGGTGTATGTAGTACAAATGGTACTATTACTACAAAAAAAAAAAAGCATCTTCTTCCCATCTTACAGTTCTGCTCTGTGCTGTTCTATCACATTAAATCCCGGGTTATACATTGACGACTGTGGTTTGTGGTGGCGATGTGACAACATTGACTGCGGAGGCTCAGACGATGGAGAGACGATTGTGTCACCTGACGCTGACGATGCATTCATGACTCACCTCCACAGCGGAGAGGCAAGACGCAAACAGACCTGTGAGAACCAAGAGAGGGAGATCCTGGCCTGACCTGGTCTGATCCGAGTGGAACAGCTCCCGCCTCCTCTGGTCCTCCTGCCGCCTCTTCAGCTCCAGACGTTCAGCCTGAAACACAACGCAGTCAACACTCAGCACCACAGGCTGCAAAACACTGCAACCCAACAAAATGAATAATAATGTTGGATTTTTTTTTTCATTTACGCACAAAGGTTTTTGAGCTTATGCACCCAAAAAATACGCTTCCCTCCTTCTAATTCTCGACCTCAGCGCAGCTTCTGATGTCGCTTGTCGTTCATTCATGTTCAGGTTCAAAAGTGTTTGTTTTTTTGTTTTTTTTGTGTGTTTCACTTCTCAGTTTCTGCCTTTTACCAGTATTATTGCTACTGCTATTAATAAATCCAGTAGAGTTACGTGGTCGTGGTGTTCCACAGGGATCCACGCTTGGCCCTTTGAATTCAGATTTAACACAGATGTGTGTTAAGTACAAGAATAAACTGACCTTAATGCACAATTTTCACAATTTCCTACCTTTAATGTAACAAACCTGCTGCACAATTCAACTGAAAAACAAATGTGTTAGAGAGTCAAATGTAAGAGGATTAAAAAGCTGCGCTAACTTAGAGGTTAAAGTGATTGAGCGCCTACAGTCAGTATTCTTAACTTCACACTTTTCATCAATTATGCTGAATCTGACTTTCTTTTTAAAAATCCAAACTAAAAGTCCAGATCTGGCTAAGTCCTCCAAACTCTAATCGGAGGACGTTATTTACACTATGAAACATGGGAGTGGTAGAAGCATGCTCAGGTCTTATTTATTTTATTTAATTTTTTAATGAAGGAGAATGAGATTTTTGAGTCCAGGAACAGATCCAAATCCACACTGTAAGAACGGATCGGAGGAGTTAGAAGTCAATGTGTGGACTCGCCTGATGGCAGTCTGACAGAGATTTGATAAGGAATAGAGGACAAATATTACCAACACCACCAAGCCAAGAAGTGAGTTAAAGGGGATGCACACCTCAGCAGTAATGTTAACTTTTTAATCGATTCCGTCTTACATTTGCTTTTTAGTTGAACTGCAAATGATGAATATGTGACATGTGGAAACATTATAGAATGGTTTATTATATTCTCATATTTTCCACCTCACAAACAAACAGTTATTCTAATACGGGTGTTTAATCCGCACTTGGGCTGGGTGTTGTTAAAAGCCTCAAAATTCAATTGTGACTTCAGTATTGATAAGTAGCATACGAGTAATTTATCAGGTTACTTTAAGTAATTTGGTGTGTTACTTTTTTAATACATCATTTAGACCTGTTTTTTTAGCAGTAAAATATATTACCTGCACAATAATTAACTGAACCGTTTCAGTTTTACTAAAATGAACAAACCGGTCATATTTTTGTAGAAAATAAATCAGTAGATCACAGTTTGAGAAATAATATTTTGCTTTTGAGAAAAAAAAAAAAAGTAAAGTTTGAGGTTCTAGTTACTCCAAAACTAAGATGAATGCAAACACCATGTTGATAAATGAGAATGTATGTTTTGTACCTAACATGCTTTTAATACGATGTTATTTAACTGTAAAGAATGTTTCTCTAACAGATGAAAACAAAACCTTACCAAGTAATTTTGGTCCAGTTTCTACTGCAAATATTTTAATACACTTGAAATAAGACAAAAAATAACTTACAAGCCACTTTTCAGCAAAGTATAGACGCGTGTTTGAAGACAATATTTCCTGAATTTTGATGAAAAATAACCAGATATTTGTCCCGTGTTGTAAATGAATAACTGAATTATAATTGCCATGAATAAAGCTCTTTATGCATTAAATATTCTCTTTACAGAGATTTCGAGAGAAAATGCATTTATCAGTTAGAAAAGGTTTTATAGTTGCATCACATTTTTTCATCCTGTTTCTAGTCTGTAAACTTTTTTTTAAATGCATCACCATGGGATCACTGCATGTCCAGACTGTGGGATCAGTGATGCTGGCGGTCTGGACATCTGGATCATACAGACGGTAATTAATGTGAAATCAGGATGTCGTCTTCCCGAGCAGGAAAGCAGCTCGGTGTCCGCCGCTGCCTTGTCCCGTCACGTCCATAATCTGAGATCAGACTGTTTCTCAGCGCGGGTTTATCAGCTGGATTACCGCCGCGTTCCAATGGCGCAACGTGGGAGAACGGTCTCCATGGTTACCAGTTTGGCGTCCTACGGTAATCGCCCAGAAACACGTCTGACATTCATTCCTCCACAGCCCCATCCGTCAGGTGTTTCTGCAGCCTGATGCTGAGACAAACGGAGACGCTTCACTGGACGCTTGTCTCTGCTGACACCTACAGGCCAAACCTGGCAGTTCTCACTCCTCATTATACTGCACTAAATCACAGCTTAAGTTTTACTTCAAGTGAACTAAGACATTTCCACTGTAAACTAGACAAAAGACACTCTGTAAACTGTTGTGTTTTTGCAGTGCAGTGCCACCAGAGCAGAGCTTGCTCAAGATTGGCAGCAGGCGTAAAACACTGTGAGGAAAAGAGTTTTGGACAACAGAAGAAAGGTAAGGACGCTGCAGGAGCTAAAGTTATTTCCTCCGATTGTTCTGGAAAATCACTTGTAAAAGTGAAGCACTGTGATAAAACCCACATGATGAAGCGTGTTTACCCACAATTCCCCCTAATAACACTTTTATGAATACAGATACGTCTTTCAGGAGGAACCTCTCCCATCGGCCTGGTGAGGATCTGTGGATTGTCCATCAGGATGGACAACGGCGACACTAATAAAAGTGATAATGAAGAGCCGCAAAGATCGGAACGTTTGGTCAGGAAACTCCCCACATGACGACCGCCATCACAACTGGCTGGTCAAAAAATGTGATGTTTTTGTTGGTCAAAGAAATGGAGATGTGAAAAATAAAACCCAGCCCAGCAGTCCTTCAGACTGTGACATATCAGACATTTCTGCTGTAGAGATGATTCTGATTTTGTAAACTGCGCGGTCTACGTCTGGACTCACCTTCTCCCTCTGTGTGGCCTTCATCTTCTGCCACTCTTCCTCCTCCTCTTGTCTCTTCCTCTTGTCCATATCCTCCTTTTTAAGCTGGGAAAAAAAAGGAACTCCAACATAAAAGGTCAGATAAGATAATCGTATTTAATCACGTTGCTTAAGCACGCTCAGACACAGCATTTCAAAACCTATTTAATCAGCTGCTCTGTCTCTGATTTGGGAATTATGAAACAGGACTCCACAGAGTTACCACAAATATTTGACAGGTGAAAAAAACAAACAAACAAAAAAAACAACAAAAAACAAAACCCAGATTAGGATGTGTCCAAGTGCCGGAAAAAGTATTTACATCCCCGTTTGCAACATGACTAAATGTTGCAACCGCAAATTTTGAAGATCTTCCATTAGGGCTGGGTGTGACGCACCAAGGCGTTGGTTTTATTGGCATTTTATCTGCCAATAAAACGAGTATTTTTTCATCGATATCAAGAAATTATTTACATAAAACGAGCTCCTATCCAGCTCTGGAACAGAACGCCACACTGAACCCCACAGAAAACCTCCTGGTCATTCCACCAAATCTTCATTTCTGAACTCTTCCTGAGTTTAAAACATTATTGTTGTTTCTAAATGAATATGAACTTGATTTATTTGCATTATTTGAGGTCTGGAAGCTCTGAATCTTCTTCATTATTGTGTCCATTTCTCATTTTCTGCAAATAATTACTGAGATCTTTGCTTGGAATTTCAGAGACATGTTGTCAGGAGTTCGTAGAATAAAAGAACAAAGTTCATTTTAATCAAACATAAACCTGTAAAGAGTAAAATTGGGGAAACCGATCATTTTAAGTGGTCTCTTAATTTTTTGCTGAAAAGTTACTTATACGTTAATTTTGTCTTATTTCAAGTGAACTAAGATATTTGCACTGGAAAAATACTTGGTAAAACTGTGCGGTTCTGCAGTGTAGTTCCACTGACTCTGATAACAAGACATTTTTCCATGTCATAAGTGAAAAGATTTGCAAGTGAAACTGGTACTTTTCCATCATTGCCAAGGATTTATTGATTTAAAACAAGAAATAGAAACTAGACCAAAAATACTTGCTAAGATTTTGCCTTTTTACAGTGTAAAAGGGAAGATAATGTACCTTCTTCTGCAGACTGGAGCCTCTCTGGTTGGTAAACTGCCTCTGCCGGGCCTCGGCTATAGTTACATCCCCTCCACCTGGATGGATCAACACACATCAGCGACTGCAAAGTGCCGATAATCCCAGTGATCCCCAGAATGTAATGAGGCTGATCACAGTGATTACCCAGCCTCTCTGGAGCGAGGTGCAGCGGACCAGGCCTGTGCGCCTCCCTGTATCTCTGTAGCTCCTCCATTTCCCTCTGAGCCACTGCGGAGCAATTCCACATCAATCACCGGAAGCAAATTTGCCAAACGTTTACAAAGAATCAAACCAGCTTTAGGGCGGATCATTACTTTCTTTGTTCTTGCTCCGGCGGGTCTGGTTGGGCGGAATGACGGTGAACGCTCCTGAGCTGAGACACAAAGAGCTGGTTAGGGACGAGAGCGCTGACTCTAATCCGGCATTTAGGCAAAGTTTGAACAGGTGCTGCAGCGTCAAAACACGATTTTACATTTCAGACGTGTGACTCGTTCCCTCCTGAAGATATAATGAAAGCAACACATGTATGCTATTTGTCCTTTGTCTAAACTAACGCAATAATTCGCAGCCCATCCTGATAGTTTTCCATCTGCAACACTTAAGAAGTTCTGTTGTTAAGGATAGCAAGTGATCTTGGGCTTCAGTGGTTTTAGTCTCATTCCTAATGATGATGATGATGATGATGATGATGATGATGGGGCTAAGTAAATAAAAACATTTATATGTTTGATTTTGTTGGAATTCTTACAACTATGTATCAGGGTCATTGTAGACAGAAAAAGAGGGGGAAAGAAAAAAACATACAAATTTCTAAGTTTCAAAATAATTTTTCTTTTTACTTTTTGAAACTCACAATTTACCATGTTTTTTTTTTTTTTCAGAGAATAGTCTCAAAATTTCTGAATTTTTCTATTTATTTTTTTGTTTGACCGTTTAAGCTCAGACATTTCTTTGATGTTTTTCTAGAAAGTTTCAGAGATTAATTTGAAAATTTCTGAGCTGTTTGGTGGAAATTCACTCCTTTTGTTCCTTGCTTTTTCTCCGTCTCCGCGATACGCTGTCGTAAATTCAAATGCCTGAGTGCTAAACTGAACATCCATCCGTTCATCCAAACCTGCTCGTACCCTCGGAGCGTCGAAACGTCAAAGTTCTTGGACGAGACAGATGAAAACTCAGATTCCAAAGGAAAATGACATCAAAAAGTGAAAGAAGTTAAAATATGGTGTGAGATTTTAAAGTGCAGCACTGCTGGTTTTAAAATGTAAATACAAACGTTGGACATGTTTTAGTTTAACTTTAACGTCACTGCAAAAACACAAAAATCCTACCAAGTATTTGGTCTAGTTTCTAGTACAAATATCTTATTATTCTTGAAATAAGACAAAACTAACTGATAAGTAACTTTTCAGCAATTTATGGTGTTATATGGTGAATTATCCCTTAATATTGATATAATATTGATTGTACTAGTTCCACTGGCAGTTTTTTTATTTATTTTTTCACTTGTAACATTGAAGAAATGAAATAATCTGCCAGTGGAACAAGTACTTATATCAATATAAAAAAATTAAGCTCCTATATCTTCTTGAAAATTACTTGTAAGTTAGTTCTGTCTTATTTCAAATGTACTAGGGCTACTGTGAAAGAATATTTTAGTAATCGAGTACCCTATAGAATATTTTTACGATTATCTGAGGAATTGGATCTTTCTCTCTCTTTCTCTGCCATTCGCTCCAAAACCATGACGACACGATTCCGACGCCAGAAAAGCTGTCGTAGTCCAACCATCGCACCACAGAGTTCACAAACCCTGACAAAACACAGCACAATTCAACGCCACGCTGCTTAGCACTTCAAAACAACTCATAGGCAGAAATAACAGCGCTGCCCTCCACAAATAACGACCCGGCAGGAACACGGCGCGCCACATAATAAAACATAATTTAACGAATCTTCGAGGCAGATAAATTTTCCTCGAGGAATTTTAATAATCGAGGCACTCGAATCATTCGAGGAATCGTTTCAGCTCTAAAATGTACTAAGATCAATAAATTTGACTAAAAACACTTGGTAGGATGTTGTGTTTTTGCAGAGTTGTTCTCTCAAGTGAAGCTCCAGAGAAAGATGATTTTTTTTTTTTCTTCCTGACTCTCAGAACATCCTGCTCCTCTGGCCTGGAACAGAAACGCTCAGTGAACTCATCCGAGATCACTTTAACAGAAACCATCCGACTTTACACCAAAGTGTGATTTCTGTTTCCTCTGACCGTCTGTCCGCGTTCCAGGGAATCTGCTGGAGAAGGGTTTGGGGGCGATTTTGTTGATAATTTAACAGAAAGGGAAATGCCAACAATCAGAAACCTCCGCCCAGGAAGAAAAGCGAGCTGATGATTGTGGTCAGGGTGTTTAAAATCAAGTCGATTTCTCTGTGGAACGGAGCCATTAGTGGCTTGTTGTCAGCTTCCTGCCAGCGTCCGGAGAGTTTTCACATGGAAAAGCTTTAAACCTCTGTCATGTTTGTGTTAGGTGAGTATTTATAGGCCGCAGAAGTCCAGCGTGGGTCACAATCTGAGGCCAGCCTCTTTTGAAAAACACAAACGTAAAAATCTGAAAAAGGAAAAAAACCAACAAATCTATCTGAATATATAAATAAAAGCTCCTCATGTGTTTGCCTTATTGAAAGGCAGATTTCTTTGGGCGATCAGCTGCTTTTCATTTTGGACAAGAACTTTTTTTTTTTGCTCTATGCCAAGCGAAACAAAAAAACGAGACACTGATGGCTCTTTTTTTTTAAGTTTTTTCTGTATTTTGCCAAGTTTAAAGAAGGAGTGTGCAAATAAAACTATTGAATGTCTGTGGTTCTGTTCATGATTTACTTTTAATACAAACCAAAAACAGAGTTTATAAAGGAGGAATTCCATGAAAAAAAGCACAATTTGTCTCCCTCTAGTTGTATTTCATAAAATAGATAATCAAAAATGTCTATTTTGTCTAAACAGCTTTATATGTACGTTAAAATGTATGTAATTTTATGTAGCTTAAAAAACTTGAGAGCAATT
Organism: Poecilia mexicana; assembly: GCF_051168715.1. Lineage (NCBI taxonomy): Eukaryota > Metazoa > Chordata > Actinopteri > Cyprinodontiformes > Poeciliidae > Poecilia > Poecilia mexicana. Next base: position 17,443,823 of record NW_028263371.1, read on the forward strand.
TTATTCTATTATGAGAAATAACACAGTTTTCAGTTCATATGGCCTATTTAGAAATGTCTCCTTGATGCATTTTTTTTATGTTTAGAAAAATGGTGTTAGTTGAGTTTTGTCTATCAGACCACTGAATTAGAGCACAACTCCTCCATTAAACATAATGTCTGTTTAATGGCTTTGAAATTGTAAAAATGTGAGATTTATTTTTGCCATTTTCACTTTTAAAATAATAGGATAAGTGTGGGGAACATTTGATTAACATATAAGTATTACTTTCTTTAGAAATACACTCTATAATCATAGTTAAGGAGTCTCAATAGAGTAAGTGACCGCATCTGGAAATAATAACACGTAATAATGGAAACATAATCCCTAAGATGGAAAAAATAAGTTTTTGAGGTTTTTTTTTTCTCTGATGGTTAACTTTGTCCTGCAAATTGGTAAATAAATAAATAAAAAGGTTTTGGAAATAGCAAAGCTCAATTTGGAATGACCTGTTTTGTACCCAAGCTTTTGTTTAAGTATATTTTTATTTGTCGGTGAAAGTATTATAGCTTTGTAGTGCAATTGATGGGAGTCACGCCAAATAATTCAGAGGATTACAAATGGACATTACACACCTTTTAACCCCCGTGGGCTAAGGCTTAACGTAGCACAATACAAAAAAAACCTCTGAAATCAAAGTTATCTTTCGAAAACTTTCCGTCTTCTTCTGTTAAAAGCATCCAGTTAAAGCTTCAGAGTCTAATTTAGACTTAGTTAGCTAAAGATGCTATTTTTTGTCCTTGCTATACTCAGTCATCCAGCGTTTGGGAGGACACTAGGATTTACCACACACCCTGAAGGCAACGTTTCTAATTGCATGAAACGAAACTGAAAGTAAGTTGAGGAAAACGTAACTTTCAGTAGGATCAATTTTCATTTAGCACAAAATTAAAAACAACACCCTTATACGTAAACAGACATAGAAACGATATTCTTTGCATTTCTTTCTTTGGTTTTTGAATATCAGTCACCATCTGGGAGTCACTTGTTCATATTAGTTGAAGGTGTTTTTACTCACTACTGTGGCTGTCGGTCTTCCGCTGGCTGCCTTCCCACCGCGGGGGTTTGTCCGTCCATATGCCCGGCCTGCGGCTCCTCTCCGGACGCTCCCGCTGCGCTCTGGCTCGGGTAGTTTCTCCCTCTGGAGTTCACTTGGTTGGGTTGAGGGTCCATGATGCGGCGGGCACCGGCAGGTTCAGAGACGGTGAGTGAGAATGAGGCGGATCCCCCCCTATGCTGCTCTATGCTTAGAGTAGTTATTCTTCTTTCAGAAAGATCCAGCGCTGTTATCACCAGTCATCTGTTGTCAGCTGTTTACTGTCAAAAACACGAGGGGAGGCTTTTCCTGCCACAGCGCCCTCTGCTGGACAAACCCAGGCCCTTCGGTTAATGTTTTTTTGTTTCTGCTTCAGGTTTTATATAGTTGCAATTTTAGAGCATATTAAGATTATTGTAGTACAAAAAATATGTCTTTTGCATTCCTTGTTCATATGTGTGATTTTGTATTTCTATCATGTTCGGAATAAAAATATTTTTAAAAATTGTATTATGTTTATTATTTATTAAAGGCAAACGGAATGTGATTCAGTAAAACTTATTAAACTAATATAATCACATCAACTTTCACATTATTACGCTGTAATAAAACTGAACATAGAATACTTAATATGTCAATCAGCGGTGTCCAAAGGATGGCTCTGGGGCCACTTGCAGGCCTCTGAATGATTTTTGTTTGGTCTTCGACGACAATTCAAGAACAACAATTAGGTTTGCCAATTTATTTAAAAAAAAAAAAAAAGGCAATAAAAATACATAGGTGTAACATAATGTATTCTTTTTTTTATCATCTGTTTTTTTTTTCATGTAGTTTATTTTGATTCTAAATTGGGCCATAAAAGTTCCAAACCTTTTCCTGAAAAGTATTTCGCGATGGATGGATCATCAATTTACTAAACTAAGTAAAGCAAGAGCGAGCCACATCCTGTTGTTGTTGCTGAATAAGCAGAAACAATTCATACATGGAGTAATTAATAATTTTAAAAAAACATAGAACATTGTAATCTTAATTGTGTCCATGTTATTTCTATTTCTCTCTGAGCTGACAGATGGCTTTTCAACAGAGATCAGACTTCGTCGCTGCTAAATCCTCCCAGTTCATTTCCAGATTTAGTCAAACGTTTCCCACTCTTTGCTTATACAGCTATGTGAAAAACTATCTCTACCCTTACGGGTTTCTTACAGATTTGCGCTGAAATTTTTCAAATGATCTCATTTTGATATCAAAAGATAACTATTACATACAAAAAAAGTTTTCATACAATGACTTAAGGGTCACAACCATCCTAGAAAAATCTCCCCAAAATGTAATAATAGTTTGTGCCCCACTGTAACAACTAGTCAGTAGTTGACAGATGTTAGGACTTTGACCATGTGACTAAATCAAATTTAGCTTTAAGAAGTTAATTTTAAGGATGTGGGGGTTAAAATAAACCGGCAGTAAGAGCTGGGTTATGTTTCATAGCTTTCTTCCATCGAAAATGCAATTATTTAAAACCATTTCAATTAATTAGGTTATTTGTGTCTGATATTAAAATCGGTTTGATGACCTGAAACAGATAAATGTGACAAAAAGCAAAAAGAAATCTCTGAGAGGCAAAATAATGTTCTTACTGCTCTGTAGTAATAAGTTATTTTATTTTTTATCCAATAAATGATAAACTGCTGCTGTTTTCAGTATATTCCAACATAATCAGGGACACTTATGTTAGTTATGTGTAAACTCTGCCCACTGTACTGTAATGTGTGTGTATTGTTATAAAATGAACAGTTTTCAACTTTGTTTTTGGCAGACACATTTATTACATGAATGTTATTGCTGATGCACACACACACACACACACACAACATCAAGGAAACGGCAAATAAATACATCTCTTTGTTAAGTCAAGGATAAAATCTAAAAGTAAATATGCTGGACATTTAAGAGTTTTTATTGGTTATGAGTAGTGTGCTTGCAAACCGTATTAAAAAGTCAGATTTCATGAAATCTTTACAGTTTGTTACGTTTTCTGAGTTACGAGATGAATAATGTCATGGAATGTTTAGTCGCTCGGCTGAAAGCTGACAACACCGGTGACTGTGCTCTGCTTCTCTGGCTCTCCAGCTTCACAACGGCGCCTGAGGTTTTCGTAAAACACGAAGAGGCAACGGAGATGAACAGTATCCACACATGATTTCGATAAAAAAATAGCAAATAAGGCAATGATGGTCCAGAGGTTCTCTAGCAACTAGCGTCCCCGAGCGGACATCAGCGGGGAGCTAGTGCAACCACAGTGAAAAAAACAACGACACTACGCCTTAGGGTCAGAGGTCATATTAGTTCCTGGAGGCTGTTAATGTCTGGGTAATGCAGTTCTGATAAATGACGGCGCACCCTCCTTGATCAACCCTTTGCTACGGCTAAGACCTTGTGGAGTTCCTGCATGTTTGGCCAACACTCCTCTTTCGGGAAGGTCATCCCTCGTGTGCGTGGGCCAGCGGTGTGTGTCTGTGTGTAAGTGCTGCAGCTGGGGAAGTGGGATCACAGTTTGGGTTGTGTGGCCAGCTTTATCTTCAGGTTCTCTGCCAGCTTGTCCAGGAACTCAAAGGTGTTCAGGTAGTCGCTGCGTGTCACACTGCAAAATAACAAACAAAAACAAAAACAGGAGAGAAGGTCAGGGAACTGAATGACTTTTAGTCTTTACCAACCCTGACTGGTGGATTAGCTGGTCGGAATTGAAAAATCCTACCTTTTACAGATGAGTGAACGCAACACACCTAAATACTACAACAGCTCTTTCCTGGGTTGTCTAGCTGACCCGAGCCATTTTCAGTATCCGTGACTGTGTTTCCTTTGACTATAAAATTGTGCAAGTTGACATTACAAAAATAAATGTGCTTAAGGGAAACATGCCTTCAAAAAAACCCACATTTTTAATCAAAAGTTTTGGCGCTAGGATGAGTTGGTTTTTCAGCCAAATCAAAATTTGTATATTTTCCACAACTGCAACGGGAACACTTATTTGCATCACATAAGCCACATGATCATCAACCGGGTGTTACTACTGGCAGAAAAGACAAAGAAGACAACAGGAAGTGGGAGGACAATGATGGTGCACCATGTTTCTTTACGACTCATCATGTGAAAAGCTTATTCATATGTGATTTTAATTGCTTTTCTTATTTAATGCAAACACTACACCACGATTGTGAAATTATGGTTTTTGACATTAGCTGAATTCCAACAAAGTTTTGCACACATCTGTAGTGGGAAGGCAGCTGTTGAGATGTTTTTAAAAAGAAATTCAACAAGAGCAAAAAGTAGACATTCAAGAAAGAAAACTTAATTTCCTACACATGAAGAGTTAAGATGGTCTAAAATATAAACTCCGTAATTCTCTTGTCTTTCTTCTCAAATTTTACCTAGATCCTGTTTAACTGCAGAGCGGTGCAACACCCACTGCTCTCTCAGACAGTGACATCACCTCTGACCCTAATACATCATACAAAATCCTCATAAGATTATAGCTAAATAAATAAATAATTTAACAACCAAATACATAATAGCGATAATCTTTAATAGACGTGAATTTTTTGTTTTTCTAAAGATCTTCTGGAAAAAAAACGTCTTGAGAAATGACGTTCGTTACATTTTCAGGCGTCCAAAATGAACTTAATGACCTGTAATCTGTCCCATAATGCCTCTGTATTTGCTGATTTTCTTTTGCGTGAAGCAAAAGTCCCCTCTGTTGGAGAGACCAATATTTAATGTGACAATAAACATTTAATCTTTTAATTAAAATATCCTGACAAAGGAGAAGACAACTGAGCTGATCTTGGTCTATTGTGATGAAACTGCAACTGTTGTAGTTCACTAGAAGATCTCAGTGGACTTCACCCTGTGGACCACAATGTTCAGGCAGACCGTAAAACATTGACAGTCAAGGGAAAATGTGTTTTTCCGGTCAAGGTCAGTGATTTAAACAGCTGAAAAGGAACATGGCTGATAGCTCACAATAATCTTGTTCAGTTACTCCCAGTACGAACATCAGGAAAAAAATTTTGCTCTCCTGTCTATGGAAAAAGCATGAATATCTTGTGTTTTAGTAAAAGCATGACACCGTGGCTGTAATTCATTGGTTTGCTGTTAGTATTGCTGCATCTCTAGAGAACAATGGCAGAATTCCCCCCCTGCCAGTGTATTATAAGTTACTTGGGCCCCCACCAGGCTAAGCATTGCTTATTTGTTTTTGTTTTTGTTAATGTTTGCATTTTTAAGACCTTATAGTCGGTATTCAAGCATTAATCTTCCAATAACACATACAATTATCAAGTGATATTTTCAAATTTCCTATCAACTTTATACATTTTTAAACTCAAAAAACATGGCAGGCCGCTGAATGAATGACTGTCGTAGCGCCCGAACCACTGGGCTTAGCAAGTTTTCTGGGGAAACTGAATGGCACTCTGCGACATTTGACCTGGACCCATGTCCTGTTGCAATAAGACCAGTTTTTGGTCTTTCTACCAAAAACTGGATGACGAAAGTCTTCATTCTGGTGGTTTGGTCTCAACTGTTTGAAGGACAACTTTGTTTACAGGAACTTCAGTGTTCATTTTCTTTGTTGTCTCAGTTGTTTTGTTTCTATATTTGGGATATCTAAATGCTCTTCATGTTCCAATGTTAAATTTGTTAGAAATGAAAGTTTATTGATTTTTATGCATTATTAAACCATTATATTGGCAATCGTCTCAAAACAACATTATCGTTTATTGCAATAAGTTCTGGGATAGTTTATCATCCAGCAACATTTGCTATTGCTACCTGCACCATAGTACCAGAAAGAGATTTACCCATAGAGCTATGAGTTTGTGTCTCTAATAACGTGTGATGGATGTGACTCACTTTGGCATTCCTTTGATGCAGATGGCCAAGTCCTTGGTCATGAATCCAGCCTCGATGGTTTCGATGCAGACGGCCTCCAGAGCCTCAGCAAACACCCGGAGCTCTGCGTTGTTGTCCAGCTTCGCCCGATGGAGTAGACCTCGCGTCCAGGCGAAGATGGAGGCTGAAACAAACACATCCACAGCGTGAGGACAGGCTTCGGTCAAAAACACCAGGGCGCATATTTGTGTAGTAAGAATATTCCTCCGACCTATGGGGTTGGTGGAGGTTTCTTTGCCCTGCTGATGCTGCCTGTAGTGGCGCGTCACCGTGCCGTGCGCGGCCTCAGCCTCCACAGTGCGTCCGTCAGGACAGATCAGAACACTGGTCATCATGCCCAGAGAGCCGTACCCTGAAAACAACCATCAGTCACGACCTTCGGCTGGCGTAATTGGGAGCAGAGGTTCCTTCACTGTTCACCAAATGGATCGTTTCACCAACCTTGTGCTACAGAATCCGACTGCACGTCGCCGTCGTAGTTCTTGCAGGCCCAAATGAAACCTCCCTCTGATTTTAAGGCCTGGGCCACCATGTCGTCGATGAGACGGTGCTCGTACCAGATTCCTTTGGCCTCAAACTGAGCTCTATATTCTCTGAAAGACACAAGCAATCCCCTTTCAGTTCTGCGTCGGTTTGCTTGTTATTCTCGGAGTTTAGTCAAGGTCTCACTTTTCATAGATCTCCTGGAAGATATCCTTGAAGCGACCGTCGTACTTCTTCAGAATGGTGTTCTTGGTGCTGAGGTACAGCGGCCAGGCCTTGGACAGAGCCATCTGGAAGGAGCTGTGAGCGAAGTCTCGGATGGACGAATCGGTGTTGTACATCCCCAAAGCCACACCACCGGTACCTGGACAGACACAACAACATGAACCGCTCACCCTGGATGTCCTCATGAAGAATACAAACACATTCAAACTGATCAAAATGTTGAAAAAAAATACTATAAGATATCTTGTTAAAATATTAAGTCCATATTAAGTGTCATTAACACCATCAGGTAGAAATTGATTCAGTTTTAAAATGATCTTTCCTCGGATGATCGGAAGTTGATCTGAAAGCTGCAGTATCGATCACATTTTTGATTTTTCTCAGTTTTCTAAAAATTATTTGCTCTCATTTATTAAAAAGAAGAGTTTGAAAGCAGTTCGTTGAAAAAAAGCAGGTCAACTTATGTGAGACGAATCAGTAACACTTTATTTGAAAGGGTGTGCGTAAGACTGACAGGGTAGTCATAAACATTTCATAACAACGGTCATGAACATGAAGGAGTCCTCATGAATGTTTACGACCATTGTCACAAAGTGTCATTCTGTAAATAATGACACTTTTAATGCAAAGTTGCACTAAAAGTTGCATTGAAAGTCAATTAAAAGTGTAAACTTTGCATTATTCAGACAACAATTACCCTTTCAATGCAAAATGCTATTAAAATTTGCATTAAAAGTCCTTGAAAAGTGCCATTGTTTACTGAATGACACTTATGACAACAATCAAAAGCATTCATGAGGAGTCTTTCTTGTTCATGACAGATCTTATGTCATGTTTATGACAGTGTCACATCAGTCTTGTGCACACCCCTTCAAATAAAGTGTTACCGACTAATCTGGATCCTGTTTGTAGAACCTGGAGAAAAGACAATGGCTAAATGAAAAGCAGGGAACTCATGCAAAGTTTCAGGGATGTTGAACCACATTTGATTTGAGTGAAGAACCTCTACTCTGCAAGAGCAACTCGATGGTGAAAGGTAACGGTGCCAAATCTGAGATGTTTCTGTGAAATGATCAGCTCTTTCGTATGTCGTGTTGTGTTGTGAGTTTGACTGCACTGCGACATGACTTCCTCTTTACCTTCAAACTGATGGACGACATACTTGACCGACTCTCCGTCTGTGGGTGTGTAGATCATCTCTACTTTCCCAGGCCCTGGCACTACAAAGTCAGTGGCTTTGTACTGTGGAGAGCACAGCGAGGAGGAGAGAGTTAGCAGTGTACTAGAACCCAGCGAAAAGTACAAAAATGACAAGCGTCGTGCAAAGTTCATGAAACAGCCATAAGGACGTCAGCAGGAGTATCTAAGGCACATCCATTATGTAACCAGCAGGCTCTTACCTTTCACCTACACCAGAACACACAACTGTTGACTCTGTCACTGAGCCATAAGCCAACCTGCTACCCAGGTGTGTGACCCTAACTCGTCAAGGCAACAGAGGCAGGTCCAAAGAGCAGGGGATGAAATTTAATTATTGATCCGGAGTCTCCTGGCAACCCCACAGTGTCTCATCCAACAGTGGATCTGAGATCGCTCATTAGTACACAAAGTGCTGTTCTAGTGTGCTTCAGAGCAGCTTTGCTAGGTAATAAACCAGCTGGTAATATGATTCCTGCAGGGCAATAAAGCAATAACAATATAAGTCACAGTTCACATGTGATCAATATCAATAGATAATACGTCTGATAGAATTTTCAATAGTTTTGCTGAACTCCGATCCAGAACAGCACAGCATTGTGGGGGATGTAGGCAGAGGAAAGGCTTTAGCCACTCAACCTGTCATGGTTCACTCGATAATATTACCTGCCATAACCTGAGCTAGCAGGAGCATGCAGGCATTAAACAGGAGGGGTCCCAGGACTGAACCTCAGGGTGACTTCTGTTCACTCCAAGTCATTGGTAACCTAGTGACAACTTTTCGAGTAACATGTGCAGCAGCAGTTCCAGGTTTGGCCACTGTGCCTCATAGCTACTGACAAATAAAAAACACTGGAGTGGAGTGAAGGGATAAAATGGGTACAACAACTGGAGAGGAAACTGTAGACACAACGGGAATATCACATCACTAGTTTCAAAGTATTTCAGATATTTACAACAAAAAAAACTAATCAATAATTATCCATCTGTCGTGATATGTTTCGGCTGTTTTGCACTTTTCTGGAAGCTTGGAGGAATCTCTATTAGCAGTGCTGAGCAGCAGCTCACCTGGTCTCCGTGTGCATGCCTGCCGATGATGATGGGCTTCACCCAGCCGGACACCAGGCGGGGGATGTTTTTGCAGATGATGGCCTCCCTGAACACGGTGCCTCCCAGGATGTTCCGGATGGTCCCGTTGGGCGAGCGCCACATCTTCTTCAGCTTGAACTCCTCCACGCGCTTCTCGTCCGGCGTGATGGTGGCACACTTGATGCCCACGTTGTAGCGCCGGACCGCCTCCGCTGCCTCGACCGTCACCTGGTCGTCGGTCGCGTCTCGGTTCTCCATGCCGAGGTCAAAGCTGAGCAGGACGACAACAAGGAGACCGGAGTCGAGGCTGAATTTTAGCCAACGGCATGCAGAAAGTGGACATAAAAATTGTAGGAGGTATTCTGTGGTAGAAGCATTAATGAAAAGGACAGAAAAAGTTTTTAAGAGAGCTCAGTGAGTTTTCAGAGGTCTTTTAGAGTCCATGACTTCAAGGGTCAACAAAACTGAAACAGACAATACAGAGCTACCCATGTCATGATTTGATCCGAGAGGCAAGATAATGGCATCCTTGGACGAAAACAGTCGAGTTTGAACAGTCCTGTTCTAGATCATTCTACAAAAAACAGAGGCGTCGTCTCATCTCTTGAGAAAGCTGATTGTTGTTTTATGTCTGTTCTGTATTCAAGTTATGGGACATATGGAATCATGTGATCTACTTGGCTACAGGAGAGGCGTTACGTTTTGCTTTGTAACCTAAATCCAGTCCCGACTCTGTGAGAAAAAGAACCACAGATTTCTGTTTTATTGAATAATCTGTGATCTGCACATCTTCTAGCTAAATGTGGCCAAATCAAAGGATTTAAACCTGGAAGACACTAAAGATATTTATAATCTCTGTACCCCGGGCATAGATGGGTCACCAATAAGAGGACGCTCTGTTGCCATTATTATTCATGCTTCATTAGACACAATTTAGAAGCATGCCTGGAGCGCCAACTAGCCAGGCACTGATGGGAGCTGAAGCCACTGCTTTGCTTAGCTAAAATACTGAATATTAAACTACTATGAATGGGTTTAGAAACAAACTTACTGTCAGAAGAAGGAAGCAACGTTAATGTGAGGTGAAAGTGAACGTGAGCTTGCTTTCAGCTACAGAATAATTCAAACAGCCTCTGGGGCTCTGCTCGCTCCACACTGCAGATAATTACAACTCTTCAAAGAACCGCCACAGAGTTCACACCAGGTCCATTAACACCATGTTCCTCTCTTAGACTCCACTATTAGGGTCTTTAATGAGGACTTTTTTAAAAGACCGAGACACAAGCAGTCCTGTGTGCAATGACTGACTGACTGGTTACACATGACCTCCAACAAACCAGTAGAACCAACACAACCAGATCAGATTCATTTCCTTATATCAGTGTTTTCCCAAAGCTGCTCTTCAAGGCACACTGTACAGCTGTGGCGTTTCCCTGCTTCAAGTCCAGTTTATTTGTATAGGCAGTTCAAAGTGTGTTGCATCATAAAAACACACAAATAAAATCACCAACTTTTGTTATGCTTGGCCACATTTTCAACATGCACCTAATTGCAACTGACGGCTGGTTAACAGGCTTTCACTGAACTGCGATAATCTGAATCAGGTGTGTTAGAGCAGAGGAACATTGAAACATTGCAGAGCAGTGTGTGTCTAGGACCGGGGTTGAGAAGCACTTCGGCTTATTGTAGAAGCCTGAGAGCGTCTGTGTGCACCCGCTGCCTTTGTTTGAAGAGGTGACCTTTTACCTAGTTTTCCCTCCCCGTTCTGCAGAAAGTTTAAACCAGGAAACAAAAACTGATGAATACAGAGCAGAGGACGGAGTCACCAGAATAAACTATTCATTTGATTGGTTTTCTCACCTTTTTTTAAGCTTGAATTCAAATAGCTATTTGTTAGTTTTACTGAATCAATAAATATTTGTCCATTTCACAAACATCTACAAATGGCTGATTTGCAGTCGTAACGCACCACTCCATTCCAGCAACCAAAGTAGGCAGATTTTACCGTTAGCACTTCTGTCCAATGATTTACAAATCCATCAACAATTTGCAAAATAATTTCTTTTAAATGCATAAAAAAACCCTCCTTTTTTGGAGGTTTAAAAACACATGAAGCTGCATATATTTTATGCATTGAATTGAATAAAAACCAGGAGAAAGTCAAACATTTATTTGTGTTAATGAATGGGAATGATCTAGTCATCATTGCTTTGTTTTCTGTTGGATTTAAAACCTGCATCGCTTTTGTTTTCTTTTATGGTAAGTGCTTGTTGCAATTATTTGATAAATTGAGACAAAGTTTAAGTGAATCATTCAGTTATGTGTTAAAGTTACTGTGGGGCAGGGAAGGGTCTGAATCAAAGCAAAGAAAACATGAGAATCAGCCAGGAAAAGTCTAATCAGTGCATCTGCAGCTATTACATTATGTCACTTTAATATCACACACTTACTCTACACACTTCCTGTTTCACCTTTCACTGGGGTTTAATCATTTAAACTAGTGTTTGCATGGACAGTTTAGAAATTTTGGGATTGGAAAGCGGTTTGACTAAAACACTGAGATGGAACAGAATGTAGGTTATAATAATGTGCAAGAAATTCTGTAAACAGTTAAACATCAATGTTAGTGACTTCGGGCTCTGAGGACTGTTGGTGTGGGTAAAATATTGACTGCTGACACAAACTCTACAAAATCATCCCTTTGTGAAATGGTGCAACCTTAAGTTTACTTTTTGAGTTGCTCAATCTCTGACAGTTCCACCTTCTAAGATTGTATTAGTGTAACAAGGTCAGTATTACACAATACTTATCATAAATGCACTTTCAGAAATTGATCACAACAGATCATTAACTTTTTTATGACCTCATAAGAAAAAGAGTGATGAAATATTTTTAAAATGCGTGCTAAAGTTCACCAAAAAAAGACATTCAAAGATAAAGAAATGTAAGTATTATGAGCTTTATAAACATGACAAAATGGCTGATCAAAGCCTCTCATCAAAACATGAGGAGTTAAATTAAAAAGGGTTTAAGGTTTAAAAACGGTCTAAGCTTTATTTAACAGCTTTGAACATTTCCTTTCATGTCTTTCGTTTTGTACTTCCCATGCTGTGATTTGTTCTTTTCGCTGGAATGAGTAACATGCTAGCATTGAGCAACTGCAGCCAAACTTTCCACTTTAAGAGGAAACTTCTGTAAGAGTTAGCTCTATCTGAGTTAAGTTATCAATGCAGCCATAGTGTTGCACTGGGATTTATATTGTGAAACATCCAAAGACATTCCCAAGCTGTCTTGTTTAAAACAAACTCCCCATGAAGAGTTTAATGAAAACAAGCTTTACCAGACATGCGAGATCTGCAGGAACAGTCACTTCATGTCAGCAGTTACAGGAGCACCAAACAGAAACGATTGTCAAGTTTGCTTGTTTTTTTACATTTTGAATGCTAATCGAGAGGGGAAAAAGTATGATGGCACAGTAGAGCTATTGCAAGTAGTACATTTCTGCCAGAAAACTCAGAAATGTTCAGGATAATCGCAAAAACATTCCAGAATAAGCGAGAACATTTCTGAGCTCCAGTAGTTGAAAATGTTTGACATTTGCAATTTTTCAAAGTTTCAAAATTAGAAATAATAATAATAAAAAAATTCTAAAAGTTTTGATTTTTTTTTTTATAGAAAATTTCTGAGATTAATCTCAAAATTTCAGACTTTTTTTTTCTTCTGTAAAATTTCCCCTTTTGGAGCTCAGAAATTCCCTTTTATTTTCTAGAAAATTTTAGATTATTATCAACAATTTCTAGCAAATTTTCAACTTTTCAAACTGAAATTTCCACGTTTTTTTCTAGAAAACTTTTGATATGAATCTCAACATATCTGAGTCATTTGGTGTAAATTTACTCCTCCTTTCTCTTCCTATCTAAAATGACCCTCAAGTGCAGTCGTAAAAAAGTGACAGTATACCTCCTATTTTTTGGTGTCATGTTTCGATTTTGAAATCCTGCATCACATTTGAGGGTAAAACAATCAGCGACCTCCTCTCACCTGTGCAGATCCAGCTCCAGGTAAGGGAAGATCAGCTTGTCCTTAATCAGCTCCCAGATGACCCGAGTCATCTCATCGCCCTGCATCTCCACCACCGAGCCGGCCTTGATCTTCTGAGACATCTCAACACAAACACACACACTGTGAAGAAAATAAACGCAACAGATTGTATTTAGTGCCAACCCAAAGAAAGGGGGCCGAACACACAGCTGCTGTTACAAATTTTAAGAGTTGAATTCAAGGGAAATGTGAGAAATTTTTTAAGAAATTCAGAAACTCTTCTAAAAGTTTTCCTTGTAGTTATAAAACATGATTGAATGGTTGCGGATGACATCATTTTGCTGAAAACAGTAATTATTTTTGTAATATTACACATATTACATATTGGCTGTCCAAAAAAAAGCTTTTGTACATATTTCCTCTCAAGATTAGATTTTGAGAAATAATTTTTGATTTCTAATTTTACTGCTGAAGGAGACCATTGTTCTTGATGTGGCAGTGGCCAAAATCGATATTTCCTGGTCAGATGTTTACAAAAATCGGTGATCGGAAAAGCAGATCGGCGCTTCTCTCGTGTTTTAATCGTCTGAATTAAAACAGAGGGATCAGATGTTTGCTCTCTGTGAAATAATCTCTTCGCATTATTAAGTGGGCGCAGCCTGAATAATGACTCGGCATTCAATTTGCACTGCCAGATTTACCCCATAATAATCCTCTTACATGGTCTTTTGAACAAGCCATATAAACATATGCTTTACACATGCACTGACTGAACAGTATGGAGATTCAAAACAAAAACTAAAAAATAATAATAAAACAATAATTATTTCTGCATACGTAAAAATGTAACATTTGCAGTAAGCCGACAAAGTTGAGGTTTTAGAAGAAGTTGCGCTTGTTGACATCTGCCCCTGTTTGGTATAATTACGCGGTGTTCCCAAAGCTTCCGGGTCTGCTTCATTATAACAGAGGACGAGAAACACCGCTCAGACGGCCAACAAGCAGTTGGTCCATACCTGGAAAGCAGGGACCGCTAACAGAACCAGTTGAGCAGAAACGATTCTGATAAGCAACTCCTTGAAACATAAAACCAGGAAGGAGTTTTCTAAGGCAGCTCAGGGGCTGAATGGACTCTTTGTGCTAGCTGCAGCCTGCACCCGACCAAGAACAAGGACCTCCACAGAAAACACCGTGTCGTTTTCTGCTTTCTCCAACACAAGCATTCTAAAGCACGACGATATAACGTCATATTTCGTATTGGGGGATAGAAAACTAAATGTTAAGCTTTAGCAACAGAACAGGAAGATGTACCGAGATAAAAAAGCAAAAACGAGAGCATCTTGCTTCCCCATAGTTCGACATTATCTAACTTTGCAGTAGCCAGTGTTTAGAAAGAAGCGCTTACCTTCAGTTCAGGAATAAAAATCCACAACAGAGTCAGAGACGACAGGGGGGAACCGGACGCAGTGATGTTCGGACCGAGGTGACAGCGGATCAGGCTGCTCAAGCTGAGCCGGCGACTTACAACGTCCCACCTCTCGTTGACAGAGAGCCAATCAGTGAAGAGCTTACGACTATCGCGCCAATCAGATAAGCCCACACAAAAGGAGGGGTAACTCAGCGCTCTGATTCGGCCTTGCGATAATTCACAAATTTGTGCCTATCTACATCCACGCCCAGTGACAATCACTGTACTGTGTGGAAGTACAACTGTAAATAATAATAATAATAATAATAATAATAATAATAATAATAAGAAAATTTCTTAAGAAATTTACACGGGGCCACCCAAAGTGTGTCCGTCTGTTGAAACTCAGCAAAAAAATACAAACAAACAAAAAAACATAAAGTAAGCTATAAAAAACAAAACAAAAATTCACATAATTGTTTAGGGAAGATCCTTTATATCACTACCACACCAAACAAAACCAGATTCACTGCCCGCAGGGAGAAAACACATGCTTACAAATCTTATGCAAGGTATTGAGCAATGTGACTGTGTGATAGTTTCCTGAGGGTGGAGTTATCGGCTGGGAGTGAAACAGTGACTTTTGCCCTAAATGCTAGATTTACACATGTGGACATAATTCTGTTAATGAATGAAAAACCCACAATGGTCACTGAAATAACTTGAAACTAACAAAAGTAATAAATAAAGACTTAACTGATAATGCACCAATGAAAATCAGACATATGAGTGAGTGTGTGCATTCATGCGTGTGTATTTGTTTAGCTGTCATATATATATATATATATGTGTGTGTGTGTGTGTGTGTGCGTGTGTGCGTGTGTGTGTGTGTGTGTGTGTGTGTGTGTGTGTGTGTGTGTGTGTGTGTGTATAAAGCACACTTTAACTGTTGGTGAATAGATCAGGGAATGAAAGGATTTTTTATGGTTGTTCATGAACGCAACATTAAACTTTAGTCCAGTAAAGAAAAAAAAGAAGTATAGGCAAAATGGTGAGGGGTCAGGGTCAGACTGCTGTGGAGCTTAGAGCCTCTCACAACTTTGAGTCAAATTAACTCAGTGAATCTCACAGGCAGTCAGTTCAAGTGAAAAACACTTCAGCTGTTCAGCTGCATGTGTTGTAAGAGTGTTCCCATCGGAAAACAGAACAACTCGAATTAATGATTTTAAAGTGGAAAAATGTCGTGTTAGTAATAATGCAAAAAATAAAAGGGTGCAAAACTGTCTAAGATAAAAGCAACCACAAGATGGCGTAATGCGACTGTTCCATGACATTTGATTCTCTTCCTGAACGCGTCCAAGTGCCAGAATTCATATTGTGGTGCTGAGGAGAGAAACAAAGGATCACCAGACTCCATCAATTTTTTGTATTTTGGGTTTGTTTTTTTTAACTTAAACCCACACAGCCAGTGTTAAATTAAACGAGTTATTCCATGGAGTGTCGCTTTAAGAAATGAAATAAGACACAGCACACAGGTGGATTTCTTGTGAAAACACACGTTTCGTTCTCCGTGGCTTTGTGTGAGTTTCCACTCCTCGGCCTCTCTGGAAGATTCTGGGATTCTAACGAGATTTTCCAGAGTCAGATGTTGATCCGATCAGGAGGAAGGCTGCGCCGGCTTCCCAAAGTGAGGATCCCTTTGTTGTCTCCCACACCTCCACTTTGAAAGAGGACCAGAGCTTGGCGAGACCTGAAAGGCGTCATGTGACTCTCAGTTGTGGCAAGATAACCACGCAACGAGAGAGAGAGAGAGAGAGAGAGAGAGAGAGAGAGAGGGAGCTGAGGAGGAGCCTGCTGCTATAAGATGCACTCCGCGCACCATCAGCACCAAAACTTCCAGTTCGCACCATCCATCCTCATCTCTGGCGCCCGCGCACACCGCATCCTGGCTGCTTCCGTTTGATTCCTCCCTCCTCCTCCTCCTCTCCCCCCTCCCCCGGCTTTGGAGGGTTGCACAGGTGCATCCCTGGGTTACTGCTCGCTCCCGGCTGACTTGATTATGGTCACAGCCCCCGCGGTGCCAAGGTGGAGCCGCAGCGCGTATCTCGGATCGGTGCGCTTCTCCAGGGGCTGGGATGCGCACCGGGCACCTCCCGCTTCCTGCCGAGTTTTGGGTCTGAGCAGGAGTCCAGCGGCGCCCCGGGGCGCAGAGGCAGGAGGAGCCAGTCGACCCGGAGCAGGATGCCGGTGATGAGAGGGCTGCTGGCCCCCCAGAACACCTTCCTGGACACCATAGCCACCCGCTTCGATGGCACCCGTGAGTAAAGCTGCTCTGGCTTTTTTTTTTTTTTTTTTTTTTG
This sequence comes from Poecilia mexicana, assembly GCF_051168715.1. Classification (NCBI taxonomy): domain Eukaryota; kingdom Metazoa; phylum Chordata; class Actinopteri; order Cyprinodontiformes; family Poeciliidae; genus Poecilia; species Poecilia mexicana. The sequence continues at coordinate 17,460,648 of NW_028263371.1, forward strand.
CGATCGTTTCTTTCTTCCTCCGAAAACATCCATTTATTTGGGGAAAAACACACTTTTGTTCTCCTAATTTCCATACATGCACGGTTGGAATTATTTTAAGGATTAAACTTTAAAACTTTCCATGCCAGATTTTCTCCGCAGTGTCTCAGAGGTTCGGATGCATACATGTGGTCCAGGTGCATTCAGCAGGTCACTACATATGGGCCAGTTGTCAGTGTCAAGGCAAATATGGAAAATATGCACGTTCCATGGGATGTCAGGGAAAATAGCGTATTTATCGCATAAATGATCACTTATCGTGATAAATTTCTTATCATGATTTATTGTTGTTGCTGATGTTTAAAACCCCCCAAATCTGTCCTTGTTGTCAGGATTAATGATTTTATTATGTTTTCTCCATTGTTAATAAATAATATATATGAAAATACATTTACATGTGCAGCTTAGTGATACAAACACTTTATGTTTCTGAAGAAGCATATAACAAATGGGAATGTTTTGTCAAGTGCAGAATTTGTGTTTGTGGGACTTTAATTACTGTGACACACAGTTACCTAAAAATGTGTGATAAATAGTTTTTATTATCACTTTCATTGTTATCGCAACAGTACTTTAAAATATCGTCATACGTCCATATTGCCCACCCTCAAGGCCAGGAGTTATGGAGTATACAGTGCTGCTCCTCCCCCACCTGTTGCTGTGCTCTGCTGTATACTTGGCTGAATGAAAAACTTGGCTGCAGACTGCCTACACCAGCAAATAAACCTGCTAGTTATCAGTTCCTTATTGTCCCACTGCGGTTCTGTGCAGATAGAAAAGGCAAAACGGTGTATTTTTCTCAAAACTGTGAACTTTGACCTGAAAATATGAACTAAATTTAGCGAGTGCTCACTCTAAATATTTAGTTTAGTCCATTCTTAAAAACTCGAATGAGAATAAATTTATTTTGACATTATTAGAAGTGTAGTTGTAATATTTTTGCAACTTTTTTCAATAATTATTGCATTTCTTTTTGTTTTTAAAAGAAATATAACTGGATAAAATTATACTTACTCTTTTAATTTTTATTTGCTGAGGGACTATTGCGATGCTGTAAGAAAAAAAAAATCACTAAAACCTGATATCGGGCCCTCCCAGAGCATCAGTAGATTATTTCGATTACAAATGTGTGCAAAACTTTGTCGATAATCCGCAAATGTCGAAACCCCCCCAAAATACACCATTTGGCAGCTGAGGTGTTTCCATTAAATAATAAATACAAATACAATCACACACGAATAAGTTTGTTCACATGTTAAGTCATTAAACATGCAGCGCCATCATACTGCAACTACTTCCTGTTGTCTTCTTCTTCGTGGTTTGCACTAGTAACATCTTGTTGTTGATCATATGACTCGTGTGACAAAAAGAAAAATGTTTCCGGTTTTGCAAGATAAACCAAGTTTGACACCGCCCAACCCTTCTAGACCGGAATGTGTCGGCGGCGACACATCTAAATTTGCAGTACCGCAATTCCGCCACACGTAGCGCTATCTGAAAAATTCCAACGTTTTCAGAAAGGGGAGACCTTGCACTTTCCAGCAACTATCGGGTTAATATTGTAACTTCACAACTGCAGAGCGTGTAATTAATCCGGGGGGGACTCGTTTAATAGACGGTATATTGCGAAAATAACTTGCTGGATATTGAAAGTTCCAGTTGTTATCGATACATGGGTAAGTATATCATCTCACAGGACATTTAAAGAACTACTTACAATTAAAATAAGGAAGATTTATTTAGGCAGACCCTTGAAACTTTGGCGTAAAATGCATTTGCCGTGTTTCCATTAAGTGAGTTTATCCCTGAAATGTGAAATTGCGCAATTTTATGGTCAAAATGGACGCTCAGGCTGCATATTTTTTTCTGATATATAAACGTACAATCACCTACTCTTTTCACATCCTGCTCTACCTTTTCTTCTTCTGTCGGTGTTCAGTCTGCAGGCTTGTTTTCGTCTGTCCGTGTCAGCCAGTCAAAGCAGACAGCTTAAAGTTCACGACATGCGGCCCACTCAGATCTTTCCTCGTTCTTCCCGCCCAGAAGAGCAGTCGTTACTCCTTCCGACTCAGCATCACGCTGCTCTGCTTCTTCATAGCCACTAATCAAGCTTTTCTTCTACTTTGGTTATCGCTCGTCACTTACAAAACAAGATGCTTCTGTTAGTTTTTGTTATTTTTATTTTTATTTTAGGTTTGCTTTCTCTTCATAAATCGTTTTAATCAAGAAGAAAATGTGGGCTCCCAAACTTCAAGCCTTCATATGCACGTATTTGAGGACGTCACATCAACCGATAAGGGAACAGATTGTGCTTCCAAGTACATTCGTTTGTATTTTACTGGCTGTTTTTTATTTTCTTTCCTTTTTTATTCACTCATGTTTATCTGTATTGCGCGTGGCTCCAATAAAACATTTCAGGAATATTTCAGGAAGACATTAACTCACGCAGGGCCGTGCAGAGACCACTAAAGGGGCAGGTGCTCAACAACAGAAAAAGGGCACATCTAACCGCATTCTAAGACAGAATATTAACAAAGCCTCTCAGCTTTCAGAGTTTAATAAACAATGATAAATTACAAAATTGTGAGATATACAATCAAAGCTAACGAACATCTCTGTATAGAGCATACAACTATGCATATGTAAGATATTTTATTAGTAATTTCTTTCTGCAGGTCTATTTTGTTATAGGAAAGTATTGCAATATTCAAACCCGAAATTTAGCAAGATCTGTAAATCAGAGCTGGACCAGACATATTTTGTCTTTACAGATTTACACTATTAAAAATATAAACAAGGGCACAATGCAACCTTTTAGTGGACTGTAATCTATAAAAAAAGAGCTGCCTGTTTCCTACACTTGCAGTGGAGATGAAGATGGTCCATTCAGGAAAGCAGAGCTGCATCAAACTTTAACGTGGAACTGCAGAAAGAAGGAAAAAAACAAAAGCAAAAATTGAATTGTTAATGCATGTCACTATGGGAAAAGCCTACTGAGTTTTGCTTAAAAAATTTTTTAAAAAAAATTTAATCACACATTTTTGTCTCATGAAGTTAACTTTCTTTTTTGCAAAACAAACTTATTTGCGCTTGTCATTAATCTTTTCTTGCTATTCTAAGTTTTTGTTTGTGACTCAAAGTTTTGCTTGTGATTCTCACATGATATCGTGGGCAGGGCCTAAAGTCACAACAAAAGATTCCTGATGTGTGCAAATAAATGTTTATGTTTGGTAAAAAATTAGTTAGTTAATTAAAAAGTATTTTAAACAACTTTTTTTTAAAAAAAAAGAAATAATTAGAATTCCAAAAGTTTTGATTACAATTTTATTTTACTTAACTGAGGTTAGTGTTTTTTTTTTTTTTTTTTTCATTGAATAATTGGGGAAAATTTTTAACTTCATATTCTGTGAACCAGACCCTAAACTTAAAGTCTGGGTTGAGTTTTTCCCCTTCATTAATGACACACTTTTATTACATACATTATATCTATCTTGGTAATTCAGGGTGAGTTATTTTTAATTCTAAATGAATATCCTTGTTGGACTTTTATTTAAGTGCTATTCTCCTTCAAGATACATTTACCTAATGGCAGAATAAATGCAATGTACATTATGCAGCAAAGGAAATTAGAAGATCGGACATATATCCATTATGGAGATGATAAGTTTTGGACGGGCGATGTGCCTCGTACACAGGGAAGAAGCTTTTTAGTTATCTAGCTTTGCTAGCAAAGTCGCTAGCTAGCAGCTAGCTAATAGCACAACAACAGCAGCCTAATGTCTGTATGATAAAAACACTGAATCGATAGATAAGAACAGTTTTTCCTCACCTGGCTGTCTCCTCCCGCTCAGCAGTTCTTCAGAGAAAAGCAGACGCAGAGGCCTGTCAGTGTCTGTTGTATTTCATTACCTCTCTGCTTAAACCGCTGAAGCAGAAACGATACTACAACGTTCAACGTGGTTTTCCGTCATCTGACAAGTAGCAAGTCTACTCCACTTTATTCACCAAAAACTGTTCTGTAATCTGGAACGTTCGCTACGTTGAGCTCCAGTTAGCCGCCTTATCTAACTGCGCGAGAGGCAACTGCGTCATGCGTCACGGGCAAAAGGTCAAAGGTAACAAGGTGACCGGCTTATTATGTTGTACAAAAAAGAAACAAAAAAGCAAATAATTTTAGTACATGTTTTTATGTGTCAGAAGAGGGCTTAGAAAACAATAATACCAAAAAAAAAAATTGACCAAAAGGGCACTTTGGGGCAAGGAGCAAAAAGGGCAGGTGCTCAAGCACCCCCAGCCCCCCCCCTCTGCACGTGCCTGAACTCAGGTAAAAGTGAAGCAGGGCAGACTGCACCATTGTGCTTACTGATGGTGGATTCCTGAGCCTCCTGTGATGTCATCAACACAAATATTTACCGAGCAGAGTCAGACCTTTGTTTTTTTGGTACAGTTTGTACATACATACATATATACATACATATATATATATGTTGTGTTTATGAAATCCTGCAGAGGAAATCTGTACCTCCTGATACAACTGTATTGTCAATTTAGATTTGTTACAGTGTTGTCTTTAAAGACGGCTGAGACGATGCTGGAAACACAGAGACAGGATGTCTTACTTTATCCGACTTTCTTCTGTTTTCCTTCCTTCCTTCCTTCCTTCCTTCTCTCCTCTCTCTCCTGGTGAGTGTGTCTTTGTGAGCAGACGCGATGAGCAGCCCGAGTGTGTTTGGACCCATGCTGTGTTGGTGGGCGGGCGAGAGATGCTTATATACCGCGTCCGAGGCGGCTCGTCTCTGCCTCTGTGTTAAATATTCAGGGTGGGGGGGAGAGCTGCTGGCTGCCAGTGTCTCCCCCTCCCCAGTCCCCCTCTCCTCTCCTTAAACAAGTTAACATGTGACAGCGCGGTGGAAAAAATTATTGTGAACCGGAAGGAAGCGAGGGGCAGATCCAGATCTCGCTCGGAGGCTTTAGCCGAGAAGCTAAAGCAAACAAACCGGCGGCGGCGCATTTAAACGCGTTCACCCTGAAAGGCAAAGCGGCTTGCTAAAGAGAGGAAAACACCCAGAAACATGCGCTTCGTTATTATCCCTCCCTGCTGCAACGTGTCATATGTCAGGCTATGAATGCTGCATTATTCATGGGGAGAGGTTTGTAAACATGTGCTCCTCACACTGTTCGCTGCTGACACAGAAATCCTTAAAAATGCTATCCATCCCCAGTCTTCTCTGAGTGGCCCCTCCGCCAGGCGAGGTGTGATAATTACGCATCTCCAGTAATTAACAGGAGGGGACGTGAAGAAGGGGTGGGGCTGGGGCAGGTGGCGGAGGAGGAGAGGGCAGACGGGAGGAACTATTGCTGATGTTGCAGATAACATCCATTTCTGCCCCATCAGTGACAAAAGATGCTTTTCCGTTATTATTTAAAGGGGCAGTGTTGTGTAAAAGCAACCCTTTCTTTTACGTTTTAAATCATGTTATCATATTATTCCCTCATCAAAAATATATCTGGAATGTTGTTTTTGTTCTTTTATGCTTAAAGAATCTTTTAGCCTCCCATGAAAGCTGTTGCTCTCACCAAGCACCAAGCCTTTTCCACTGAGTTCCTTCAGACTAGCCAGCAGTAATCAGCAAACCCTTGATGGAGCTCACAGGCTACACTTCTCATTGAAACCCTGGTAAAAAAAAAATAATAATAATTTTAAAGGGTTAGTTAACAGAGGAGTGCTCTTCTGATGGCTTCCTGAAGACGTTGTTTCAGAAAGAGCTGGAGTTTCTTAAAGAGACAGAGGTCCAATTTCAAGGAGTTAATTGACAGAGCAAATTTTCTTTTAAATCAAATTTATTATTTGTAGCATTTTTATAATAACTAAAGCGAAGACGGTTATTTAATTATGCTATAAAATGTCTGTATGTGTCTGGAAAACACATAATACTGCCCCTTTAACAACACTGAGAGATTAGCTCCTCATTAAATCACACACTCTGGTGAGGATGGATGAGAGGGTCTGTTATTTGCCTGCCTGTGGAAGTGATGGAAGCTTTGTGTCCCAGGTATAGTTGTGCGTGTGTGTGGGGGGGGTGCATGTGTGTGTTTTCTGAGAAGGGTTCTTTTTTTTTGTTTGCGATTTGAATCAGATGGGAACCCTGATTAATCCAAAAAGCCATTCATCTCTGCCACAGCCCAAGCTGAAAGCACTTCATTTGCCGCGGTTATAGGAGCGTCAGCGGCTTTGTCTGGCTGCGCCGCCGCTTTTAGATGACTGCATATAAAGCCTGGGGGGTTGCTCAAGTGTTCCCCTCAGAAATATCTCCAAATCCTCAAGTCTAAAGCAGAAGAAGCCAGAGCAGGTCAAGTGAAATCTAAGAACAGTTTCTTTCAACTCTAACAAGGAAAAAAAAAAAAAAAACGTTAAAAGGATGATGACGTCTTGCAAATAAAGTAACATGGAAGTTTAGCATCGCATACATCACTTATCTCTAAATAGATTTTGTCACATCACCAACTGTGACTTCAGCATGTTATCGAATGTGCATGCAATTTTAACCCTTAGCTCCCACCACTAGCTTCCTGAACGAAGTGTTCATGTAAGACACAGTTGTGCTAAACACTTGACAGTTATTTGCTACTTTTTGTTGGTCTGTCACATATATTTCTAATAAAATACATTAAGATTTATTTTTGCAGTGTTTCAATACCTTTTCAAGACCCAAGTCAGACAATGGGGATAAGAAAATCTCGATTAGTTTCTAGAGTGACCTTTCTGTGATTGAATTTTATCTTTAATGCCTGGCTTATTTGGCAGGAATACATAAAGGAGCCATAACTTGTTTACAGCGCATCACATGACAGAGACACACGCCGTGTTTTTAGGTGGGGATGTGTGAAGTACCTACAGCCTGAGTGCTCTCCGTCTCTTTTACCTGAAGAAGACAATGTGCTGTCAGAGAAACATTGGTACAGTCCAAGCATAGCAGACGATCTCATCTGGAAAACGGCAAAAGTGTTGGAATTATTGAATATATAGTGTACGAGTAAAATTACACCATAAATAACACATTTTAATTGCCTTTTTATTGCAAAAAAAATTAGATTTTGATTCCATAATATATGATTTACAATTGTGTTTCAATCTGTTGGTTTATGTCATTTTTTTTCACCGTTCTTTTACAGTTTGCATTGTATAACAAGCCAATATATATTTTCCCAAAGATTTTTTTAACCAATAAATAATTTCTCTAAACAAAGACAAGACGGTTACTAGAGGTCAGTGGACCAGCCTAAAATAATATAATATGGATATCAATATCAATATCAGCTCGATACCAGCGTGACAAGATCAATATTTTAGTTTCAGATTCCCTCTTGAGATTTTATTTTATTTTTGCAATGTAGCCTCTCAAATTTACCTCAAAAGAAATCTTGTTTTCATTTGATCTCAAATGACATTTTCTTTCGTGCTTAATTTAGAAAAAAATGCCCAAAAATCATGTTAATATGGTTATTAATAAGTGTTTTGTAGGCACCAATAAACTCTAAATTCTATTGCAGGTTTGAGGAAATTAAGTTAAAGGAAAAACTACAAAAATACTTAAAGATCAGAAATACGATGATATATTATACTTGAATTAAAAGTATCGGTATCAGCATCAATTTCAGTAATATGGGCTCTGTATTCACTTTGTATCAGATCGATGCCAAAACATGCCATATTACAGCAACATTAGTGATTAGCACAGTTAGCGATACTGACTGTATGCATCAGTCTGTTTGAAAGGTTTCAGCTTCCTCTAGTTAAGTGTTTTAATCTTTAAAAACTTTTTACTGGTGGTAAAATAACCAAATTCATGTCTTCTTTACTTACTGAAGATGTCAGGACAGAGTTGTTAATGGTGCGTTCACTGATAGAGACATAAGGACTGGATTTCTGGTTTCAAGCATAAAGTTGTCTGATCCTGGCCACAGAGTTTGTAGTTTCTAATTATTTTCAGTTATTTATTAAGAAACAGATTGTCATGTTGTGTGGATGCTTACTCAGGTGCTTCTTTGCACAAATTCCTGTCCCTTCTGACAATGTGATCTTTCAGGATTCAAATTATTTATTCATCAACTTTACAAGTAACAAAGACAGCTCTGGTGGTGATCTTATCAATGGATCCTATAATATTCAGCTTTTCCCCTGACAGATATTAGAGTGGAGCTTTGTAACTGTGACTAAAATATATCATGTACTCACACTAAGTAGCATGTTTTCTCATTTATCAGCTTACCCTATGGAGGTCTTGGGGGTCAAAGTCTACTGACAATGAAAGGACTTTAGTACATGCACACACACCTACACACTCAGATTGATGTCACACACATAGACTTTGATTTGGGGTAAAGTGCTGTATCACACTGCAGTCAGACATCACAGCTTCTGAATCATACAGTCAGAGGAAGATTATTATTTATAGCCCTCTCATGGAGTCTCCAACACCTCTCTGAGCAGCATGCAAAGGAGAATGCACCTTGTATAGTGTGGGGAAAAAAACTTGAGAAATGGCGAAATATTTTGCGTGTTTCAGGTTTTTAAAATGTTCAAAAGAGAGGATTTATAGAGCTGAAAGGGACAGAGTTATGTAAAGTCGGCTGTTTTGAGCTTTATATCATGTCAAAAACATACCTGGGGTGTTGCTTTGATTAATCGTCCATGGCAACCAAGACACTTTGTGGAACCAAACGCTGCCTTCGAGGACAAAGTTTCTCCTCAGGACTGTTTCTGAGCAACCCTCCCCCTGTGCCTCCTCCACCCAGCTCCTTCAGACTAGCCAGCAGCAATTAGCAAATACCGGCTGAGCATTTGTTGAGCTCAATATGCAAAATACTTTTCAGTGAAACGCTGGTAAAAACATTGTTAAAGGGTTGATAGAGGAGCCATGTTGTGATGACTTCCTGAACACGGAGTTTCAGAAAGAACAGGAGCTTCTTAAAGAGACAGAGGCCCGATTTCAAGGTGTTAAATTACAAAGTCAAATTTATTTTAAAACCTTAATAATTTGACTGCAATAGCATTTGTTCCAAGAGACTCTATGGAACAAAGGTTATATTTGGTATATACAGGATTTTTATAGCAACTGAAGGTAAAATAGTTGCTTGGTGATCAAGTAACTATGATCATAACATAGTTACTTGTCTTTTGAGTATTATATAAAAACCATATAATCCTCAAAAGAAATGCATAAACAAATCTTGGAGCAAAGGGCCAGTGAGAACACGGAAACATCGACCTCACGGTAGAGCGATCAGTGTTTGTGTGGGGCTGCACAGTGTAAACGGCGTCTGTGTGGGACTATGAGTCAATTGGCCCTATTAATTGAGCTGGCCTTGGTCTGGTCCTAAGTGGGGTTAGGGCCTGAGCCTGCTCAGCACATGGACATGTTGGGCAGACGCTCCCAGCGCTCTGCCAGCACCCTCTCTTTGTTTCATGTTTCATTTTCCTCCTGGAGAAGAGGTCAGACAGGCCAGGGGGAGGGATAGATTTAGTTGAATGCAGTTTGTGAATGATCATATCTTTAATCCTGACTTAAAGCACAAAACGAGCAACTCTAATGCTCTTTTGGCATTATTGCTAACTTGCAGAGGCAAAACAGCAACATGTTCACTGGTTAAACATAAACTTCACATTTCTTCACTGATTACAGATGCTAGAAACTGTTATTTCTGGGGGGAAAAAATGTAAAAAAAAATAAAAATTAGACTGCCAAAAATCAGCTTGAAATCCTATTTCATTATATGACGTACCATCTCATTTCCCCTCAGGAAGTTTTCTGTTTTCTTACAAGAGATGCTCTTACTGTAAAGACTTCATTTTGATCACGTTACTTTGCTACAAAACTCTTTCAGAGCGAGTTGTGTTTCATTATGTCTCCTTCTGAGAGCTGCCAAGTGTCAAACCATCTGACTTCCCTTCTTTCTCCTCCCACCAGCCCTCCCTCATGTTCATTAGTTGCCACCCACCCTGGTTGTGTTTGTGTGTGTGTGTGTTTGTGTGTGTGTGTGTGTGTGTGTCGGTACCTATGTGCACACACTAAGTGAGAAAATTAGTGTGAATGGGAGCTGGGAGAAAGACTGTGCCTGCACCTGTGCAGGTCTGTGTCGTGTGTGTTTGACAGCAGAGCTGCCTGGTGAGGCATTGTTGTGCCTCAGGTGTGTGTTTCCCCCGTGGCGCTTTGTGCTTAACCCCCTCGCCTCCCAGCCCTTGGCTTCCAGTCCTGCAGGAGCAGATGTAATGACAGGCAGAGTAATGGATGAGCCGCTAGCGCCGCTTATTATGCTTTATACCGAAGAAAACAACCGAGATTTATATATAATACGTCTGTGAAAATGTTATACTAATGAGTAGCATCACGGTTGCTGTCCTAAGGAAATACCTGATATCTCAGCTCAGTGTAGTCAAAGTTCTTGACTATGTCTAAACTCTGCACTGCAAAAACAAAATCTTACCAAGGATTTTTTTTTTGTTCTAGTTTCTACTGGAAGTACCTTGGTACACTTTAAGTAAGACAAAACTAACTCACAAGAAACATTTCAGCAAGATGTAGGAGTCGATAATAAGCCAATAATTCCTTCATATTGATGAAAAAGCACGAGTTCCACTTGCAAGATTTTTACCTGTGGTTACAAGTGAAAAAAAATCTGCCAGTGGAACTAATGATTGACTTAAAACTATTGTATCTTGCTGAAAAGTTGCTTGTAAGTTAGAATTTTGACTTATTTGCAGTGGACTTAGATGTTTGTGCTAGAAATTAGACCAGATATACTTGGTAAGGTTTTATGTTTTTGCAGTGTAAAGATGCACAGATCAGAATTTTGTGGCCATTTCAGTAGGGCTGTCGCCTGCCTGTGCTGATTTTGGCACGTTCCAGTTTTTGTAAAAAAAAAAAAAACTCTTAAGAACAGCATTTAATTACCCTTCCTATCTCAAATTACTTTATCTTAGGGGCAGAGGGAACATCACCGCACATTTTTGGAAAAGCAGTTACCGTGAAAAACAGAAAATAATTAGAGTTGACATTTCAAACCGGCTTTAGCTTGTTGTAGTAGCGATTAGTAGAGTTAATGTGAGGCTAGCATTGCAAACACAATGGCTTTGTGTGTGTGTGTGTGTGTGTGTGTGTGTGTGTGTTTGTGTGTGTGTGTTTCCAACAGACTGCTAACAGTTCCAAATCCAGCATATCCCATGACACACACAGCTTTAACCTCATACTGATCAAACAGAGCACTTTTCTACTCTCTCAGTTTTTAAAACCTCGCCAATTCTGAAAAAAGCTCAAAACGAGGGGCTAATTCACCAAACAGTGCGCTCTCCTCCAGTTGGGCAGCTGTTCTACTCCCTCCCTTTGCTTTATTCCTGCTCTGGATTCATAAAGCAGTTTACAGTAAACAGATGTAGGAGGAATCCCGCCCAGTGACTGAGCAGATGGGAGCAGCTTGTCCCTCTTTTTTAATGTTTTATGTTAAATTATCAACCAAATTGTTGATTTGGCTGATACCAAATCAGATGCAGGAGTGAGAGAGAAAGATGTTTTACTTTTTATTATTCTGATGATTAATCTCATGGGTCTGTCAACTTGTTTTGGTGTGTTTTTTATATTTTCTTTGCATAACATTGACCGTTTTGATGCAAACTGAGTCAAATTTGGCCAAGTTGCTGAAGGAAAATTTTTCATTTTGTAAAACTATCTTTAATGTGACTTTCAAACTAAGCAACATGTTTGTGTCCTATTGACTCCAATTCAGAGACACATGGCCGTTACAGTTTGATTTCTGATGCAACTTAATTGCCATTAGCTGGTGTTTAAATCTCTTCACATTTTTCTATGTTGTTTCACTAGATATTTTGCTCTTATTTTTATGTTCTATGTTGCCACCAATTTGCATGTGTGGGGGAAAAACTTACAAATATTCTTGTATGTTGAAGACTAAAGAAGATAAAAGCATTCATAAAAAAATGAATTAACAATAAATTATGTTGAGATATTTTAAAATTATATTTAGAAGAACCCATAGCCTATTAATTGAAGTAAGAGCGTCACACGCCATTTTTTGCAACATAAATCAACTATTTTCATTTATTGTTCCAGTCTACGATGAGAATGATATTTTTTAAAAAGTGAATGTTCCCTGGTCTGATTTTAAAAAGTATCCAGAAGATCTGCATATTAAATATAACATATTTTATTGGTTTATGAGTGGAAACAGCTAAAGCCACTGACAAAACAGAATGATGATGAACAGATGGGCCGCTTATGTAAATGTGTTTTAATTGACCGTAGTGATGGCTGCCTGGCTGAGTCTGGCATCGTCTTTTTTGCTGGTCCAGTCAAAACATTGGAAAATCATTTTAATAACATTTGGACCCAAAAATGTACAGCCTGCATGTCAAAATATGACTTCTGTTGTTATGACTGGACAAAACGACCAGAAAGGAGGAGCAAGTGATATTTGACAGTGGAGATAAATGGATGCAGAAAGAAAGGAGTGATGTGGAATATGTGGATATGTTAGTGATTTTAAGTGTAATTAAAATGTAAAATAACACAGAGAGAAAAGAAAGCACAGAAAAGTCTAGCAGTATGCAAGGAGACAGCTCACAGCATCAGCACATTAAAACTGAGAATAGGACAGATGTGCACAAAATCATTGTCTTCTTGTGTTACCAATGGTTACCTCCAAAGGAAAGTATGCAGCCATCATCACTGCTGAACTTGACGGAACATTTTTAAGAATCATCTTTCTAGGTAAAACGTTAAATTGCTGGAAACAAGAATTATGTGAAGAGCAGTGACAGCATGTGGTTATGTGACTGCATACGACTGCCTTCACTGTAGAAGCCATATAGTTTTCCTACAAAGTCTGACTTTTATTTTTGTGCTGTTTTCGGGCTCTCTTTAGCCGTCAACCCGTGTCGGCAGTAAAACAGAGATGTTCCGGCAACACTGATCCAGTAAAAAGAAGAATAACCTGGCGGAGCATCCAGGCAGCGCTGCAGGCGTTTCTTCTGTAAACGGAACTGAAACAAACGTCAAAATCTCAAGCTGCATTTTCCCACCGGTTTGAGCCGCTCAGTTTGGAGCTCAGTAACACCTAACGGGTCCGAGCGCTTCACTTCCGCTTGTCAGACACACGGTGTGAGCCGCGGTGAGGCAGAGAGAACGAACGCCGGAGACAGGTGAACGGCGCAGGCAGGTAGAGCCGCAGACAGAGCCAGAAATAGTCACCGGGCCAGGTGGTCACAGAGGATGTCACCGTGTGCGTAAGAAACGAGAGACGCAATGGACAGAAGAAGCAACGTGTGCAGGAGAAAGAGGCCCGAGGAGGCTGGGACCGTAATAGCAGTAAATGAAAGTGATGAAGCCAAAGTGACAGGAGGTACATTCAGACGGCTCTGGAGTAATGCGCTCAAATAGGAAGCAGATGAATCCAGGCTCCAGCTCTATTAGACCCCAGACTCTCTGCCAGACATACACACACACACACACACACACACACACACACACACACAACAGCATATAGAGGAAGGAGCTTCCGAATGTTTTCCTCAAATGTCGTTCATTGCCTCGTTTACCCGAATTCTTACTAGGCTTGTGTTAAATCGTGCCGTACAGTAAATGTGCGAGCAAGCATGATTTACGATGCTGATCACTCAGATTATCTTAAATGGCTCTTCTGTGAAATATCATATACTTTTACACAATTTACTGACCCTGGAGTAAATTGTGTAAAAATATATTCTTTCAATTGTGTTGTTGTAAAAATGACATTGGTCAAGTCAGGAGATTTGTAAGAAAATGCATCATAGTTGATGTGGAATAGCAGAACAAGTATTTAAGTTACGAGATAAGACAGCAGTATGCCGTCAGTCTCTTATGAAGAGTACAAGCTTAGGGTGAGTTCACACCAGTCCGGTTCAGTTCGCTTTAATCCAGTTCCTGGCCGTTTGTCCAGAAAATCCGGTTCATTTGGGGAGGACTCTGGTCCACCTACAAACCGATTGATCCATTAAATTAAAGTGAACTCTGGAGCAGTTCAAATGTGTATGTGAACACCAAGCCAATCAGAGAGTGCTCCAAAATCAGGAAGCGGACTACAGCACAGGGCATTCTGGGTAAATACAACCAAAACAAACATGGAAGTCTAGCACTAGCAGCAGAAATGGCTTCTGGTGTTTAGCCAAAGACAAAAGAGAAATGCTAATGCTACGACCATTAAAATATGACGCCACTCATTTTTCGTTTACAGACGGAAGTTGTCGTTGGTGTCTTCTTCTGAGATTCTCATGTCATTTACTTCATTGATTCTTGGTACAGCGCCACCACAGGTGAGGGGGAGAACAGGTTTACCGAAGAGTTTAGTTTAGATTTTGAGCTGACTTTCTTGCAAAGACTAGGAGTTCACATCAGCAGACTGGCATGAACACATCATGCACTTCACAACTGCAGCTGCTCAGCGATCACAGACTGAAGGATTCATCAAACCACCTAAGAGCCAAATGAATGCAACAAACACTAAATGCTGATGATACAAGATAATCTCAGGATTCAGACAGCCTATAGTTCAATAAGAGGACTAAATTGCCATTTGAAATACTTCAAGTTTATGTCATAAGCGACTCTCTCAAATAGCAGACTGTGCTTTTGTAAGAGTTTGCAACATTTATTTATTTATTTATTTATTTATTTATTTATTTATTTATTTATTTATTACAATCAAAATATTTTAGAAATGTTAATTCTTTCAACAAAGCCCCAACTAAGGCATTTTTGAATAATTTGATAAATTACTCAAACTTGCTCATTTAAGAGCGTTTTCATCTATGTGATCATAATTTGAAATCCTCGGTTTCTTCTAATGAGACCCTTAAATATCCAAGCATCTCTCTCTCTCTTTGGCTTCTTTTTATTCATATTTTCAGTTCGTCTGTCGGCTGCATTTGACTGGGAAAACATGTAAGTGGCATTATAAAGACCGGCCAACAACGGGCTGAATTATTCAACTCTGATTACCAGGGACATAATGTAACATATTTAATATGAGTGGAGCCAGTTGGTCATTGATTCTTGTGTTGCTTCAAGGCGATCTTTTTGAGACATAAAAATGATTTCACCAGCTGCTTTTCTGCAGAGAATTTTTACAGCCATTTTAACATAAAGGTCATAAAGAACCAAAACGTCACTTCTACTGTAAAATTTTGAAATGGTATAATGTAGTAAATCATCAGAAACTGTCAATATAGTCTTAATATAAATCTCTACAACAATATCTGTTCTATAGGTAACTATTAAAAACATTAACATTGTTCATTTCTGCTTTAGTTTATCTCTGCAGGCGTCAAAGTGTTTAGTGATTTGCAACTGATCAGATCTAGAAACTAAAGAGGAGCTGAATAAGCCTGATTATTTAAATGTGATGTGCTGATTTCCTTCTAGTCCTGAACACACTAGGTTTCCTTAGTTATATTACAGATATCAAAATGTTCATACAGACGAAACGTGCCGAGGTCTCGCAGTGAACATCAGCTCTGTTAGTTTAATCTGAACCTGGCTGCTGTCCATGGTACTGAATGGAGAGGCGGCTCGATGTTCATTTAGAAAAGAAATGTTCCAAGGTACAGCTGTAGACCGGCTTCACAATAAAACCACGAGTGTGTTATTACTCATTAACGTTTTCTGATGATCAGATTCTATTTTTAATTTTAAAAACAGATGGTTGCGGAAGTGAGTGGAGCTTTAACATAATGTAAAACAAACAATATGCAATCATAAAAAAATGATTAAGAATATTACATAGGAAGTGTATGAATAACACTGTTATTCATGTGGTTGTGTCTAATTGACAAATTTTATTTATTTATTTTAGATGTATCTCAGTATCAATAATTTAATGTTAGGTTCGCCTTGAGGTTAAGACCACAAATGAATAACTGTATGAGATATTGCTAAATCTCACCTTGTCCAACTGAACTCAAACTTGATTCAAACCTCATCTGTTCATTGCAACATTACTTGTTTCAGAGGAGAAACTCACTATTATGGACTAACATGGTCATTGTAGTAAAAACAAATAATAATAATAATACAAAAAAACCTTCAAAATGCAAAATGCCTCAGCCTTCCATAGTGGGGTAAAAAGAAACAAAGTTGACTTTCACATACATAATGTAAATATTAACAATTATTTATCGAAAATAAATTGCAGTCATTCTATACTTTTAATTTCAACCAATAAGACTGCAGCTCCTGTCACCACACTTCCTGTAAGAGAGCTGGGTTTGTGGCGGGCCTCAAGATGGCCGCCTCAACTGTGACACAGAAAGAATGGTCACATTTACACACTCTAAAAAGCCAAAAAAAAGGAGAATGATTGGAGAAAATTCGAGTTCTTCTTAACAGTGCCTTGAGCAACGGCGGATTGATATGTGACAAAAGGAAGCTGAAATCAAACAGACAACCGCAAGGCTGACACCGAGTGAGGCACCAAACACTGGCTCGAACATTAACTTGCTTTAATCTTTCAACTGAGCCCCACTTTGACAGGAAATTTGAAATATCCCTCCAGGTTCCTTAAAGAAACAGTTTGCGTTGTGTTGTTTGTAGCAAACAGCTTCAGGTTTACATTTGTAGTCCTTCCTGGTGTTCGCCCTCTCTCCCGCCTCTTGTCTCAGGCTCATAAGTAACATTGAACCGTAGTGCTCTTGTGTGTCGGTGCTTCCTCTTACAGACGCCTTCACTCTCACAACCCGAGGTCGGTGTTGTCAGGTTGTCAATAAGCCAGGTCACTCCAGGGGCCTTCCCTCTGTTTTTTTTTTTTTAATTAGCTTCTCACATTGCAGCGCAAGTTGGGTGATGTTTCTTAAAGGAGGACTCAAAGGGCGCCTCATGTAGCTGAGAGTTTGGCTCGGTAAAGCAACTGAAATCTCAGGTTGCGAGCAAACTGCTGTGAGTTCAAAAGGAGGTGTAAAAGGTGCTTGTTTGCTTTCTTAGGTGGGTCAATACCAGACTCAGCAAGGCTTTCAAAAACAATTATGACCCACAGCACCTAAAACTAAAGACTCAGAGATTAGACCTTTCAGGTAATGGTAACCTGCAGGATGACTGTCCCTGCAGGAAGCTTGTACTGACTCTGGATAAAGCTACAGAGGATCCAGATTGTGTATAAATGTAGTAGAACTCTGGTTTTTGAGATGGTACTTCATTATGGATACTAATTCAAAATCGACAACAACCACTTATTGTACATTAAATCCACCTAACCTCTAAGTTCAGTTTTGCGAACTCAATCATCATCTCAGAATTCTGAGATTAAAGTCAGAATTCTAAGATCAAAGTCTGAATTCTGAGATCAAAGTCAGAATTCTGACATCAAAGTCAGAATTCTGAGATTAATGTCAAAATTCTGAGATTAAAGTCAGAATTCTGAGATTAATCTCAGAATTCTGAGATTAATGTCAAAATTCTGAGATTAAAGTCAGAATTCTGAGATTAAAGTCAGAATTCTAAGATCAAAGTCAGAATTCAGACATCAAAGTCAGAATTCAGACATCAAAGTCAGAATTCTGAGATTAATGTCAGAATTCAGACATCAAAGTCAGAATTCTGAGATTAATGTCAAAATTCTACACCCCAATGACCCTGATCCTCTCCCGTACAGTAGAACTTGTTAACCTTTCCTTTTATCCTGTTGTCTATTCATCCAGGCCGGCTCCAATCTGGTGCATTTGGCTGCTTTGAAGTCGGAGCCAAACAGTGTGTGGCTTCTCTGTGACCTGAACTGATTAGCAAACTGACTCATATTTTGACCTGATGAGGAGGAAAACATAAAATAAAATCAAATGAAACAAAATAAAAATAAAATAACATAAAAAAAAATACAATAAAATTTCAACTCTGGCCGTCTGGACCAAAGAGGGAGGCTGTAGATGGAGAGTGTATCTTCTAAGAGTTTCCTCTGGTGTCTGACACCAGCAGGGGGGAAAAAAGAGCCTGGAAGCTAACATAATGTGAAACAAACATAAGGATAAAGAGTTCATCTTTAAGCAGGAAGCTGCTTAAAGATGAAAATATCTGTGTGAACAGGGATGAAAAGAGGATGCAAAGTCAAAAGGAACAGGGAAGGAAGGAGTATCTGAAGGGATCAGAGTCTAGAAGAAATAAAAATAACAAGAGGAATAAACTTTATTGTCCCACAATAAACACAATAAAAATGGAGTTAAAGATACAAAATGGTTAAGTACATAAAAATGAGAATGGATACAAAATACGGGAATGTCATGAAATGATGAAGTAAACCTAGTGTCTAAGTTAACTTGAAGATCAATTAAATAAAACTTCATTTGTCCTCTGTGTAAATTCCAGACAGTCTTGGATTCATGTTGCTAGAGGAGATGGAGCTAGTTTATATGTTATTCTTGAGAGTGTGCTGTAGTTTCTAGGCAGGATTTAAAACCTCGCGGGAATCTTCCATCAAAGCTCCTCATATCTCAATCCAATCATGAGCGACTGATCCATGCAAGCTTAACTTCCCAACTTTCAGCCTGACTTAAGCAATTCACAATCTGTCACGGTGGTGATTCAGGGTTAAGGGATTTGCTGATGACATGTTGGTGCCACATAAGTGGAGTCCATACCTCAGCATGTCTGGACTGTTTTCAACATACTGCTGGGCAGGTGGTCATAATGTTCTGACAAATTGGTGTTAAAAGACAGCATTATGTAAAATCAACTTTTTTGAGCTTTGCATCATGCTATAATGTTATTCCCTCATCAAAATCATACCTGGATTCTTGCCTTCATTCTTTCATGCATGTTTGAAAAATCATTGGATCTCTTATGACAACCATTCATATCTTGAGTGGACCAAGCCTTGACCTGGAGGCACAGTTCCTCCTCTGAGATGAGGTTTCAAAGCTTCCGAGCTTCTGCTTCTGACCAACCCTCCAACTCCCCCACTCAGCTCCTTCAGACTAGCAGGAAGCAATTAGCAAACACCTGGTGGAACTGCGCATCCAATGAGCTCATTACACAAACTACTTCTCAGTGAAAAGCTGGTAAAACGTTGCTAAAGGGTTAATAGAGGAGCCATGTTGTGATGACTTCCTGAAGGCAGAGTTTCAGAAAGAGCAGGAGCTTCTTAAAGAGACAGAGGCCCAATTTCAAAGTGTTAAACTATGAAATTATCTTTCTTTTAAGCTATACTTTATATATACAGCTTTTCATAACAAATGAAGGAAATCATTTCTTCATTCTACTATAAAATGGCACTAGGTACCTGGAAAATACATAATACTGCCCCTTTAAATGAGACATTATTGTAGGGTCAATTATTGCATGTTAGTTTGAAGTCTGCATAGACGTGACGTCAGATAGTAGAGCAAACAATCATTTGGCTTCCTTCAGACAAACTCCTGTGCTGTTTGTATTATTTGTCTGAATTCATGATTCTGAGCTGAGATGTGGAACGGCGCTGCCACATGTTTTAAGTATCTCCTCATTCCAAAAGATTTATCCAACAATAAAACTAAGAAAACATTTGTCTGAACTCTGGAAAATGACTTCCCACTGAGTCCAGCGACGGTACAAAGGCAGGCAGCTCCTTAATGCAGGAGGAAATCCGGAGTTGAAGTCGCTTTGGTTTTGGGCGAGGATAGAGATTGTGACATATGGCTGGTGAGTGGAGTAAAGACAGCGCCTGGCAGCTGGACTCGTTTCAGTCAGTCGGTCAAACCGACAAGTCGTCAGAGCCAAGTGACCCAAACACGGCTTGGCAGGAAGAGCCTGGGGACTGTCACTCTTTGCTCTCGCTCTGGTCTCAGGTCAATACATGGAACCAAAGGTGCTGCTGTCAGGGTGGCACGTTTTCATCCCATTGAGTGCACATGTAAAAGTTCTCTTTTATTTTATTGTCCTGGTGTTCATGTGCAGTTGTTTGTTTTTGGATTGGTGGATGAGTATTATATTGGACCATTAGCCCCTCCACTGCTCTCCAGTTTGTCGTCTCTTCCTGCTTCGGTGTAATTGCAGCAAATATTGACTTTGTGGAAGGAGGCAGAGCTTTCTCTCATTTTCAGCATCAAAACGCCAGTGACTAACCTCGCTCCAATAAAGAAAAACAATTATATTCCATGACAGAGCACGGCAAGAAGCAGCTGGTCAGAGGTAGGAGAAAGAAAAAAAATACTCGATGCACCTGCTACTGGACAAGTTTGATTGGCTATATAAAAAGTCGGAGACATCAGGTCTGGTTTCTATTTGAAGAGGATGTACGGCTCAGGCTTTTGTTTTTAGAGAAAATTTTACTCCTACCTTCAACAATTTCATACCATATAAAGTAAGGGTGCCTGTTTAGTACGCTTCAATCGAACTCCAGTTCATTTGTCTAGTGTGGGAAGAGTGAGCAAAAAAAAAAAAAAAGTAAGGGCGGAACTAACGTAACAGAGGATTTACCGTAAGAGTTGGGAGGGAGAGCAACTAACGTGAGAGACGGCGGCACAATGCGGGATATTTACGGGAAAATAATAATATGTGAGCACGGCGGGAAAGGTGGGTAAAAGACGGTAGGTTCCCGGGAAAAACGGGAGACTTGACAGACTAGACTGTCGGGTTAGCGGAAAGAAAAGACTCGTTTTTTGGGTTTTTTTTTGACGCCATGATTGTTTACATCAGCGTCTTCTTCTGAGGTTTTGTGTTGCTTCCTTCAGTTGCTCTTGGTGCAGCGCCCCCACAGGCACACCATTATTTACCTGTGTTGCTAATGTTAGCCATCATGTCTATTTGACATGTATTTGGTATATACCTGGCAACAATCTGTTTTTTGTTAATCCCCCACATAACAAAAAATAGCTTCATTATTAATTTCCATTATTTTTCTACAGCCTGGCAGAATCACAAGCCTCAACATGGAGTCATCTCAGATACATTTATGTGTATTTCCTGTTCTTAGTGAGAAATGTTTATTGTAAAAATAATTGTCTGCTTTGAAAAACAATTATCTAAAAATTATTTATAGATTTTCAATTGTCTGTTCCTTAAACGTGACCTAACACATTTTTTTATTGTCTAAATTTTCTTTTCTTATCAGACGTTTTGTGGTTAATTTTCTGAAATGGCTGCAGTTGTTTCTCACTTACCTTATGGAAGCATATTAAATAAAAAAAAAAGAAGTCCACATTCTCTAAGGGCATATGCTGCTGATCAAATACTCTTAATCCTTCCACTTTGTCAGAGCTCTGATAAGCTGCCAACCTCACATGAGACGCGCTTTATCCCTGCGGAAAATGTAAATTTATGTATTCCTGCATTCGCAGAGCAGAATGAGCCTCAACCTGAGGAGGTGTTTATGTTATTCACCCGCGCTCGGTCCACGTGGCCTGTCAGCTGCAGGCGGAGGAAGCGATGACTGACTGCTGCTTCAGCTCCACACCACCCTAGTAATTGACATTACGCGTGAATCCAGCCTCGTCAGGGCGCAACTTGTGTGCGCGCGCGCGCGCGTGTGTGTGTGTGTGTGTGTGTGTGTGTCTTGTCGTGCGTTACATCTGCAGCTTCAAGCTGTTTGCATTATTACCACCTATCTTAATATAGCCTGCAAGAGTCGTAAGATTATGCAATTATGGCAGTGTGTCAAGCTGATGAGAGGGAACCGTGCGTGAATGTGCCTCGGGCACTCTTCAGTCAATTTGGTTACTGCTTAATAATTATTAAACAATCAAACCGACTGTTTGGGTGGGGCAGTTAATGTTCTTTCCTCGATGCAGAAGAAAACATTAAAGAACAAACAGAGAAATTAGCTTGGTTCGTTTTTATCGGACTGGATAAAAACGAATCAGGGTTAATTATAGGTACTTTTTTTTTTACTTTTATTTTCTACTTCCAGCTTTTAATCTTAGAAACCGCTGTGGTCATGTTAAATCAATTTCTAAATCACATTTAAAAACGGAAACGATTGACGTCAAATCAAAATGACATCACAGACACACACACAAAAAAAGACTAAATGAGCAAACATTTAGTCTGGTTTAGTGGGTTGTTGGTGTTTTTTTTTTTTTTTAAGTTGGGGAGTAATGTGCAGAAGCAGTGTGTTTTAACCTGAACCAGGGAACAGGATGGAACTGTTGTTCATCAGACATCGGGGGTCAAACGGGGGTTTGAAGAGTGAAAGTTTAAAATACATGAAAGTTAGATTCATACATTTAATTATTGGCATTTCATGTTTTCCTTTATATCTTCTACAAACTTGAAAAACATCTTCGAAATGCTTAAAATGGCTTTGAAAGGAATCCTGGTTTTACTTTACATTTCAGTGTTAGGCATACCTGTGTGTCGTTAGCATGACAGGGAAATGAGATGTCACATTTTTCCAATGACTGAACTCGGAGGGTGCCGACACACACAGCAGAAAGAAGAGGACCAAGAATGGGCCCCTGAGAGACGCCATGAGACGGATGAGCTGAAGAGGCTGAAGTAAAACTAGACCTTCATTAAAGTTACTTAAATAAGATTCAAATTATTTCAGTTGGGGTTCCTTTAATTGCTAAAGATGTGCTCTTTGGAGTTTCTGTTGCATTTTTCAATCAATTAATACACATTTTGTTTCTTGTCTTCACTTCCCAAGGAAAGACAGTGAAACGAAGAAATGTCTAACACAATTGTCCTCCTCTCCAGGAACACTACATGGTGGTTAATGGCTTTTCTAAAGATAGTTGCAGCTCAGAAATGTGTCCAACAGAGAGGCCTGTCCAGATGGAACTGTTGCTGTTGCCTAAATCTGTTTTATTGTTCAGGGCCAAACAATGAAAATGTTGTTTTTCTGTTTCTCCATCTTGGTGCAGGTTCTAGTGATGGTACCCGTTGGTTAGTCACAGGTTCATGTTTTCATCTGTACATTAGCAATGCTGTTGCACAATAAAGCAACAGCTGGTCCAATCAGAACCAGCACATAGGCAGCAGTACTTCAGGCAAGACACTGTTTTTAAAAGCTTCATGTTAAGCCATTCAGATTGGCATTTATAACATCATCATAAGAAATAACTTTGTTTCCATTGGCCATTTCATTGCACAATTTGAGATTTTGAAAATAAAAAGTTTAATGGAAACACAAATTTCAAAGACAAAAAAAACATTCTTTGATTAAAAGAAATACCTCACAGCACAAGGTGGGTGTTTTTTGTTGTTGTTTTTTTTTGCCATATTGAAACTGGTTTATTTCACAAATCTGCAATGGAAACACGTTTTCCACATCACATAAGTCACATGATCAACAACTGCATGTTACTTCTGGCGGAAACCACAAAGAAGAAGACGACAGGAAGTAGGTGGAGGATAATGATGCAGCATGTTTCTTCATGGTTCATCACATGAACAAACTTATTCACGTGTGATTTTAATTGCGTTTCTTATAAAAATTTGAACACCGCAATTGCAAAACTGTGGGGGATTTTGACGTTAGCAGAATATTGGCAAAGTCTTGCGTATATTTGGAATGTCAGATGCAGCTAATGAGACATGAAACAGACATTTTGTTTGGACTAGACACCTATTGAGGTCAGTCTTATCTTTTTTCATCCATGTATGCAGGCATGTATAGAAACTTAGTTGTTCATAGCAAACCATCCTGTGACTGAGAAACAAAGCGGTTTCTGTGCTCACCATACTACTGAGACTGTCCTTCCAAATGTTCACTGACATCTGCATCAATTCAGACTGTGGAAGAACCACAGTGCTGGTCCAGTTGGAGCATTTGATACTGTTGACCTGAATATTCTGATCAGTCTAATCTGGAGAGCTGGGCTGGAGTTCCTGGTAAAGTGTTTGCCTTGTTTGAGTCTTAGCTAAAGATCAGGGACTTCATTGTTGCCAATAGGTTGTATTGTTACCTCAGTGCCTGAATCATTAAAACTCATTAAAACATAATGAATGTACTGAGCCCAACAACAAAAAATCCGTTGAATCTAGAATTTGTTGGAAAGACTACATAACATAATCTATACAATAAAATATTCATACTTCATCATTACCTTTCTAGCAAAAATGATTTTTAAGAAGCGTCACACAGTGATCACATTAAAACATTTGGACATGTTAGAGCTGCATTTTGGAAAAAAAAAACAGTCGTAGCAGAAGAGCAGCAGGAACCACAATGGAATGAATGGCAGTATTCATAGAGAACCGAGGGTTGGTCTATAATTTATATATTGAGAGCTGTTCCTGTCGTTACCTTTCATACCTCCCGTAGGGTTAGTATGAACTGCCTCCATGACAGGTAAGGTTATTATCAGAGGAACGAGCCTCATAAAAGCAGACCTGGAGCTGTCATGACACGTCACATTTTTTTTTACATTTCTGATGCCAGTAGATTTAATTACTGCTTTTTCATGCATGAATGCCAGAGAATTCAGAAAAATGAGCTCACAGTGAGTTTCAGCTCACATAATATTGAGACGATCGTGACATTCTTAACATTACTTAGTATTCTAAGTACTTTTGAAAACTTGAGTATTTTCAATAGTACTTTAGCACTTTAACTCGAGCAGCGTTTACTATTGAGTAGGATTTGACTGGAAAACATTCAAAAATTATTTAACTTTGACTAATGGGGAAAAAAGGTACAAGTTGACAGGAGAATCACAGTTTAAAATCTACAAATTCAGAACTACTAGGAAAAAAAGTGGAGTCAAACTGTGGAGTAATCTGAATTTTGAACTTAGACAAAAACTGTTCAAATGATTGAACAATTTCTGAATAGTATTATTCAATTATTGTTGGTGTTTGTGCTGGTGCTCGTTTTTTTGGTGAAATTTAAAGAAATAATGATTGTTCATCCATTGTAGTTAGTTAAATGTGGGTTTAGTTGTTATATGCTGGATTATACAAGTAATGTAAGATTATGTAGGTGGATAAGGAGTGGACATTTTGGTAAGTTGGTAATATGTAAAACATGGCATTATGCTTTATGCTGTAATTATTTTGTAAATATTCAAAAAGTAATAAATAGGACTTTTCTCACCAAAGAGTGTGTGGTCAGTGTGATCTGGTAGTGCTCACAGATTTAGCAAGATGCTGACTGGAACGTTACTTTTTCTAAAGTAAGCAAACTTTGGATATTTTCATGTTAACGTCTGGAATATCAAATAAAATGTGAATAAAGTGGGGGGGGGGGAAGAAATGAAGGTCCATCTGGGTCAGGTCGCTGAAACGTTGCTTTTGATCTGGAAAATCCCGGCTCCTACAGATGAACATCCAGCTGTTCCTGCTGCGCTGATCATCCATGCAGAAGCTCACCGACTTGCACGCTGACCCTCTTTAGCATTTCTGTTTCACTAAGCTTATTTTCGTGATGGGAGCATGTTCAATAAACATGGAGCTGATACTTGTCAGAGTGACATCTTGACTATAGGAACAAATTTGACTTTGCTCAGCAGTTTTATTTCCCTTTACATATTTGTTCTGTTCTTTTTTCCCCCCTCACTATGAAATGAATAGAAAGAGATGGAGATAAAAAAAAAGAAGTCTTCTTCAAATTATGCTTTTAATTAAGGAAAAAATGCGACCCTGTCGGGGCACTTGTCTCAAATCATTATCCATTTTTCCCACTTTTGTTGCGTGCACAAAAGCAAAGCATTTTTCGTTTTAATTAAATGAATAAAAGTGGAGAATTTGTTTCATTCGTTGTTTTGTTTCAAATGAAAGAAAATTGATCTGCCTAAGTGTAATTGGACTGCTTCGCTTTTGTGAAAAAGTAACTACGCTCTCCTTCAATCATGAATTAATTGTCATTTACCACAAAAGATGAGTTCAAATTCCTTTTAGAAACAATCAGTTGACCTGATTACTGCCAGACCAAACGAAAAGCAAACGTTATCAAGAGACCTAGTCAAAGTCTGGTCAATTCAACTGAAACTCAGTGTTGTGGTATAACTATAAATAAGCTTATTCATGCTCTGAAATCCACCAAGTAGGCTGAATTAAAACAATTCTGCAAAGAAGAGAAACAAAGCTCCTCCAAAAGTGACGTAAAACTCTCATTGCTAGTTAGCATTAACACTTGACATCAGTCGCTACCTCCAACTAGCTACTAGGTTTAGAAAGCAATGACAGCTTCTTTGTTTCATAAATAGGAATTGAGAAACTGCTCTTTCTTTGTCTCACATGAAGCATTAATGTTTGATTAAAAATACAGTAAAAAAAATCCTTAAAGCTGCATTATATAACTTTTTTTTAATCACTTTTCTACAAGTTTGTTAAAACTGTCATGAAAATAGTAGAGAAGCAACTTAAGGTTATCCACCGTCAGCGGCGTCCATGCTAACTAGCCTAGCATCTATCACACAATCTGCTATCAGGAAGAAGCTGTAGAGAAGCAGAGAGAGAGGAGGGTGGGATGAGCAGATGCAAGCAAGAGTGACTGACAGCGCTAAGACCCGCCTCTTAGTTCTGATTGGTTGCTTTCAGTTAGCACTGAGAGAAGACAGAAGAGCTTGATCTTTTTTCACAGAGACCACTTAAATTGATCAGTTTGTCTGATCAACTGAACTACTGGCAACATGTCTCTGAAATTCCAAGCAAAATTTTAGTATTTATTTGCAGAAAATGAGAAATGGTCAATATAACGTAAAAGATGCAGGTCTTTCAGACCTCAACTAATGCAAAGAAAACAAGTTCATATTTATTTAGAAACAATAACATTAATACTAGAAAATTCCGCAGAAATTTTAAGGGGCATGCCAAAGTGTGCCCGTCGGTTTTTAATCAAGCGTTCTAATGCAAAAAATTAGCATTAATGCTAAAGAAAGCTTCAATGTAGTCAATAACCTGTGGTGAGTCAGAAACATGTTGACTAAACTGCACCTGTACCATTCAGTATGTTGAAATTAATGCATAAGCCAAAATGCTAATATTAGCGTGAAGACTAATATTCATGTAGGATGTTAGGATGTGCACTGCCTTGCTGCGCAAGGCAGTGCACTAGTGGGGGCAGTAAAATGCTAAAGTTTGTGCTAATGTTGTGCACAATCTTGTGCTAATGTTAATGAACTGCCTTGCTGCGCAAGGCAGTTCACTATCCTGAGGAAAAAAAATGCGAAAAAAGCTTAATATTATTGCAACGCCTACGGCGTTGCACTAGCATGAGAGGAGTGCAGCAACTCTTTGAAGCAGTTAGTTTTTCTGATCAAAGCGGCTTACTGTTCAGCATCCATAAGAGCAATCCGAAAACTTTTTGAAGCATATAAGAGGGCAATTTCTTGTCTCCGATGGAACCACGATTTAAATCTGTAGTTCTCTCTGCACTAACCTGAGAGAAAAACATAATAAAGGCCTGAGAGGAATATTCAGGCTTTTATTTTGAAATTTTCAGTAAGCTTCATTTTAAATGGCCACACTAATCCCATGTCTAACAGTGGTTGGGTTAAACCAGTTCATATATAATGCCCAGAACATTCTGCCCTGTCTGTAGTTATAACATTCTGCTCACCTTCTTTCTGTAATAAGTCAGAGTTCCACCATTATGTACTTCTTAACTGCCAGCTCAGCCCTCCTTTGTAATGATTGAGGGTTCCACCATGTTGACCTTCCGACCTTCTGCTCAGGCCTCTGTAGTAAAGTGTTCCATCGTGTTTAGAACTACAAAGATGGTGTTTTTGTAGTCCTAAGGAGCAGTTTGGCTTTTGTCTGTGTTCTGTTGCTATAGTGATCAAGCCTCCCCCTGTGTTTCTCCAGACAGGGGGAGAAACAATTCTATGTGTTTGAGCCAGCCAGTTTCACTCCAAAAAGCTGTCCGAACAACTCCTTTCCATTCGGGAACCGTGATACGTATTCGAAAACCGTTTGAAGCTTATGAGAGGGCTATTTGTCGTCTCATTTAGTACCGCGATTCATATCTGTAGCTCATTCACAGTAATTGCAGTGATGAGAGAAAAATGGTGTGCGCTGAGCTCAGAACTTTTTGCAGAAATGTATGTAAAAAGAGCAATTACATGATGTAAAAATTGTCAAGGCTTTTATTTTGAAAATTTTCAATAAGCTTCATTTGAAATTGCCACACTAATTTCATGTGTAATAGTGATCAGGTTAAATCAGTTATATAATGCTCAAAGCACAAGTTGTTTATAATACCAGCCAACTCCTCCTCTGTAATAATTGAGTGTTCCGCCATGTTGTAGTTCTGACATGCTGCTCAGGCCTCTGTTTTAACTGAGTCTTGGCCATAGATAGAACTACAGTTATGGCAGTTATGGCTGCTGGTTTGTAGTCCAAACCAGCAGATTTGCCTTTCTCTGGATTCTGTTGCTATAGCGATTGGCCCTCAGCCAACTGCTGTGTGTGTGAGACAGAAAGCTGGGGAAGGATTTCAATCTTTGAGACAACCATGAAATGCTAATGTTAATGAACTGCCTTGCTGCGCAAGGCAGTTCACTATCCTGAGAAAAAAAACATAAAAAAAAAAGATTTTCATTTTTGCATCGCCTATGGCGATGCACTTTTGTCAGTGCAATTTTCAGAGTTTTATTTTGAAACTTTCAGTAAACTTAATTTTCATAACCACACTAATCCAATGTGTAACAGTGGTTTGGTTAATCCACCTGTATAATGCCCAAAACAGGAAGTAGTTCTAACTGCCAGCTCAGGCCTCCTCTGTAATAATTGAGTGTTCCGCCATGTTGTAGTTCTGACCTCCTGCTCTGCCCTCTGCATTAAAGTGTTCTGCCATGTTTAGATCTACAGAGTCTTTGTAGTCCAAACCAGCTGCTCTGCCTTCCTCTCTAACATTATGAGACACCCACTCAGTTTTAATGGAAAAAGCAGTCCGAACAACTGCTTCCCGTTCAGGAGCCGTAAGGCCGATCCAAAAACTGTTTGAAGCATATGAGAGGGCTATTTGTCGTCTCATTTAGTACCGCGATTCATATCTGTAACTTATTCACAGTAATTGCAGTGATGAGAGGAAAATGGTGTGCGCTGAGCTCAGAGATTTTGCAGAAATTTATGTAAAACACTGAGGAGGAGCGTCAGTTAGTCCTGTCCCAAAACTTTGCTCTGAAGCACCTGGACCGAAAACCGTAAGCCCTAGGGAAATTTCGAAAACATTTTACCGGAGCAGGCATTCGTACCAATGTCATGACTGACTTTCATACCAATAGAGCAATTTTTGCACCCATGAGAGCGATTTCAAAATTATTTTGGGGTCAAAATTCCACCCTTTTTCTCACTCTAAAAAGCGGCAGTTGGTTTCAGTTACACTCTAAGGTTTCGGCAGTTGGAAATTTCGCTCGTTTTTCGCTTTTTACGTCGCCATCGTAACTCCGATCCCCAATAAAAATAATAGCTCACTTGCCGGGATCGAGCCGCACGTTTTGATACCACTTTTGTGGGTGGGCACGCAGCGGTACGAGCCGCATTAACGGTAACGGAAGAATAATAAACTAGAAAATTCCGCAGAAATTTTAAGGGGCATGCCAAAGTGTGCCCGTCGGTTTTTAATCAAGCGTTCTGATGCAAAAAATTAGCATTAATGCTAAAGAAAGCTTCAATGTAGTCAATAACCTGTGGTGAGTCAGAAACATGTTGACTAAACTGCACCTGTACCATTCAGTATGTTGAAATTAATGCATAAGCCAAAATGCTAATATTAGCGTGAAGACTAATATTCATGTAGGATGTTAGGATGTGCACTGCCTTGCGCAGCAAGGCAGTGCACTAGTGGGGGCAGTAAAATGCTAAAGTTTGTGCTAATGTTGTGCACAATCTTGTGCTAATGTTAATGAACTGCCTTGCTGCGCAAGGCAGTTCACTATCCTGAGGAAAAAAAATGCGAAAAAAGCTTAATATTATTGCAACGCCTACGGCGTTGCACTAGCATGAGAGGAGTGCAGCAACTCTTTGAAGCAGTTAGTTTTTCTGATCAAAGCGGCTTACTGTTCAGCATCCATAAGAGCAATCCGAAAACTTTTTGAAGCATATAAGAGGGCAATTTCTTGTCTCCGATGGAACCACGATTTAAATCTGTAGTTCTCTCTGCACTAACCTGAGAGAAAAACATAATAAAGGCCTGAGAGGAATATTCAGGCTTTTATTTTGAAATTTTCAGTAAGCTTCATTTTAAATGGCCACACTAATCCCATGTCTAACAGTGGTTGGGTTAAACCAGTTTATATATAAAGCCCAGAACATTCTGCCCTGTCTGTAGTTATAACATTCTGCTCACCTTCTTTCTGTAATAAGTCAGAGTTCCACCATTATGTACTTCTTAACTGCCAGCTCAGCCCTCCTTTGTAATGATTGAGGGTTCCACCATGTTGACCTTCCGACCTTCTGCTCAGGCCTCTGTAGTAAAGTGTTCCATCGTGTTTAGAACTACAAAGATGGTGTTTTTGTAGTCCTAAGGAGCAGTTTGGCTTTTGTCTGTGTTCTGTTGCTATAGTGATCAAAAAAAGATTTTCATTTTTGCATCGCCTACGGCGATGCACTTTTGTCAGTGCAATTTTCAGAGTTTTATTTTGAAACTTTCAGTAAACTTAATTTTCATAACCACACTAATCCAATGTGTAACAGTGGTTTGGTTAATCCACCTGTATAATGCCCAAAACAGGAAGTAGTTCTAACTGCCAGCTCAGCCCTCCTCTGTAATAATTGAGTGTTCCGCCATGTTGTAGTTCTGACCTGCTCTGCCCTCAGTATTAAAGTGTTCCGCCATATTTAGAACTACAGAGTCTTTGTAGTCCAAACCCCAGCAGTTCTCCCTCTCTGCATTCTGTTGCTATAGTGATGAAAGTGCCCTGTGTGTGTCAGACTTATCTATCTTTATGAGACACCCAGTCAGTTTTAATGGAAAAAGCAGTCCGAACGACTGCTTCCCGTTCGGGTTCCGTAAGTCCGATCTAAAAACCGTTTGAAGCATATGAGAGGGCTATTTCTCATCTCATCTATTACCGCGATTCATATCTGTAGCTCAATCACAGTAATTGCAGTGATGAGAGAAAAATGGTGTGCGCTGAGCTCAGAGATTTTTCAGAAATGTATGTAAAACACTGGGGAGGAACGTCAGTTATCCTGTCCCAAAACTTTGCTCTGAAGCACCTGGACAGAAAACCGTAAGCCCTAGGGAAATTTTGAAAACATTTCACCGGAGCAGGCATACGTATCAATGTCATGACCGACTTTCATACCAATAGAGCAATTTTTGCACCCATGAGAGCGATTTCAAAATTATTTTGGGGTCAAAATTCCACCCTTTTTCTCACTCTAAAAAGCGGCAGTTGGTTTCAGTTACACTCTAAGGTTTCGGCAGTTGGAAATTTCGCTCGTTTTTCGCTTTTTACGTCGCCGTCGTAACTCCGATCCCCAATAAAAATAATAGCTCACTTGCCGGGATCGAGCCGCACGTTTTGATACCACTTTTGTGGGTGGGCACGCAGCGGTACGAGCCGCATTAACGGTAACGGAAGAATAATAAATTATATTTACTAGAAAATTCCGCAGAAATTTTAAGGGGCATGCCAAAGTGTGCCCGTCGGTTTTTAATCAAGCGTTCTGATGCAAAAAATTAGCATTAATGCTAAAGAAAGCTTCAATGTAGTCAATAACCTGTGGAGAGTCAGAAGCATGTGGACTAAGCTGTACTTGTACCATTCAGTATGTTGCATACGGTAAAATTAGCCAAAATGCTAATAATAGCATGAATGGTATCAGCAGAATGTGGGGTATCACCACCATGTTGTCACCCATTGACTCAGTCCAATCAGTATTCTAAACATGGCTAATAAGTAAATAAATTGGCTAAAAGCTTATTTTAGTTAAAATGCTAATGCGTGCAAGGAAGTGCACTAGTGGGTGGCAGTGAAATGCTAATGTTTGTGCTGATGTTAATGAACTGCCTTGCTGCAAACATAAAAGAAGAAGAATATTTTTGCACCGCCTGCGTCGGTGCACTGACGTGAGGGGAGTATGCAGGCTTTTATTTTGAAACTTTCAGTAAGCTTCATTTGAAATGGCAACACTAATCCCATGTGTAACAGTGGTTTGGTTAAAACGGTTTTCTAACACAAAAAAGAGCAATTACATGATGTAAAAATTGTCAAGGCTTTTATTTTGAAAATTTTCAATAAGCTTCATTTGAAATGGTCACACTAATTTCATGTGTAATAGTGATCAGGTTAAATCAGTTATATGATGCTCAAAGCACAAGTAGTTCAGAATACCAGCCAACTCCTCCTCTGTAATAATTGAGTGTTCCGCCATGTTGTAGTTCTGACATGCTGCTCAGGCCTCTGTTTTAACTGAGTCTTTGCCATAGATAGAACTACAGTTATGGCAGTTCCTTTCTCTGGATTCTGTTGCTATAGCGATTGGCCCTCAGCCAACTGCTGTGTGTGAGACAGAAAGCTGGGGAAGGATTTCTATCTTTGAGACAACCATGAAATGCTAATGTTAATGAACTGCCTTGCTGCGCAAGGCAGTTCACTATCCTGAGAAAAAAAAACATTAAAAAAAAGATTTTCATTTTTGCATCGCCTACGGCGATGCACTTTTGTCAGTGCAATTTTCAGAGTTTTATTTTGAAACTTTCAGTAAACTTAATTTTCATAACCACACTAATCCAATGTGTAACAGTGGTTTGGTTAATCTACCTGTATAATGCCCAAAACAGGAAGTAGTTCGAACTGCCAGCTGAGGCCTCCTCTGTAATAATTGAGTGTTCCGCCATGTTGTAGTTCTGACCTTCTGCTCTGCCCTCTGTATTAAAGTGTTCCGCCATATTTAGAACTACAGAGTCTTTGTAGTCCAACCAGCAGTTCTCCCTATCTCTGCATTCTGTTGCTATGGTGATGAAACTGCCCTGCGTGTGTGTCAGAGACTTTATCTATCTTTATGAGACACCCAGTCAGTTTTAATGAAAAAAGCAGTCCGAACAACTGCTTCCCGTTCGGGATCCGTAAGCCCGATCCAAAAACCGTTTGAAGCATATGAGAGGGCTATTTTTCGTCTCATTTAGTACCGCGATTCATATCTGTAGCTCAATCACAGTAATTGCAGTGATGAGAGAAAAATGGTGTGCGTTGAGCTCAGAGATTTTTCAGAAATATATGTAAAACACTGGGGAGGAACGTCAGTTACCCTGTCCCAAAACTTTGCTCTGAAGCACCTGGACCGAAAACCGTAAGCCCTAGGGAAATTTTGAAAACATTTTACCGGAGCAGGCATACGTATCAATGTCATGACCAACTTTCATACCAATAGAGCAATTTTTGCACCCATGAGAGCAATTTCAAAATTATTTTGGGGTCAAAATTCCACTCTTTTTCTCACTCTAAAAAGCGGCAGTTGGTTTCAGTTACACTCTAAGGTTTCGGCAGTTGGAAATTTCGCTCGTTTTTCGCTTTTTACGTCGCCGTCGTAACTCCGATCCCCAATAAAAATAATAGCTCCAATGCCGGGATCGAGACACACGTTTTGATACCACTTTTGTGGGTGGGCACGCAGCGGTACGAGCCGCATTAACGGTAATGGAAGAAGTTGTTATAATAATAATAATATCCAGGCGTTCTATTGGGTGTAGATTAATAGGTGCCTGCCATGCAATGCATGGCAGGCACCTGCCATGCATTGCATCGCAGGTCAGTCACTGCTCTCCCTATGCATTGCTATGGCATGCCCCAATAACTAGAAAAATAGCTGTTCCTAGCGAAACAGCCGTGAGAATGCATATTTGCAGAATGACTGCAGCAGAAATGCAAGAAAAAGTTGAGAAAAGCGCAAGAAGTAGGGAAAAGCAGAAGAAATTGAAATAGTTGAACAGTGATACGTAGCAAAGAGCAGAAATTAGCTGAAGCAGAAATCAGAACAAAACCACAAATAGTTAAAACAGATGAACAGTAAAACATAGCAAACAGCAGAAATTAGCTGAAGCAGAAATTAGTACACAACCAGAAATATTTGATGGAGTGAAACTTAACATAAAGGGCCAAAGAAGCATATTTGCAGAATGATTTATGCAAAAATATAAGAAACTTGAGAACAAAGAGTAGGAAGTTGGAAAAAAGCATAAGAAAGCTACAGTCATATATTGTAAAAATCCTTTGCCCAGTAGTGGAACTTAGCAAAGGTGTTGCAGAATTCAGCTGAAGACGCAGACGTTTGTGTACAACCTGAATTATTTGAAAAAGTCAAAAAGTGAAACAGAGCATAAAAAAGACCATAGTTAGCTAAATTATGGTCTGTATAGATAGATAGATAGATAGATAGATAGATAGATAGATAGATAGATAGATAGATGATAGATAGATATAAAATCAGTGATGTGCTGTCACATGAGGCAGGAGAGCCAGAGCCGCACCTGTCATCATGGAAAAATAATATATAACAATAAAATCATTTATAAAGATTTTTTCACCCTGTGGTTTGTCCTATAAAGTCCCTATTTATCATTTGACTAAAATATGATGATGTTTTTTCTTCAAAATCGCTGAATTTTCCCATTAAAATGCTTGGAAGCGAGGCCGGTGAGGCAGCACCGAGCTGAGCCTCACCTGTGATTGCGCAACCTCTCGCTAAGAGCACCGGTTGCCATTCTATGAGAGCATGCTCCTCCTGTCTGTACGTCGCCAATAAAATGGTTAAAAACATTTAATGTATGAACCTATTTTCCATGATTTAGCTTATGTATTTAATGTACTGTGTTTTTATTTTCACCAACTGTGTGTGTCAACATGTTTCGTGTGCTGAGGAGCGATCATAAATGGCATATTATTTGAGACGGCAAACGCCATACAGATTAGAGGTGAGGCAGGCAGTTCTCATGCCTCATCGCTGGGGGCGCTCATGAACCCAGACATTGTGACTCCACAAGTGCAGAGTAAGAGATGGTAACAGCGAGCCGTCCAGCGAGCTAGCCACACAGTAGTTGTGCTGATACAGAGAGCGAGAAAGACGTGGTTTTGAGTTGCACTTTAACGGTTTCTCCCTTTGCTTTTAAGCACAGCACGAAATTAATAATATCTACATGTCTAAGTTTGATTGAGATCACGGAATCATGAATGGCATGTAAAGGAATAGCCTTTTTGCCCTCCAGCATTGTAGCATGCGAGAAATTTCCTTATGTAAACAATAACATGCCGGGGATCTAGATTTGTAAATCCGATTATAATTAAGTCGGTGCCTCACCAGGTATGAACCTCACCGCAAGTCACTAATATCTATCTATCTATCTATCTATCTATCTATCTATCTATCTATCTATCTATCTATCTATCTATCTATCTATCTATCTATCTATCTATCTATCTATCTATCAAATTAGTACAGATCCAGAAATATTTGAAGGAGTGAAACTTAGTAAAAGTTTTGCAGATTTCAGCTGAAGAAGCAGAAGTTTTTGTGCAACATGAATTATTTGAAAAGTCAAAAAGTGAAACAGCATAAAAATATCATAATTAGCACAAAAGGAAATTAGTGCAAAACCATAAATAGTTAAAACGGTTGAACAGTGAAACAGCAATAAGCTTACATTAAGGGAAGCAAAAAAACCAGAAATATTTGAATTAGTAAAACAGCAAAACCAAAAGCAAAAAGGATCAGAAGAAGCAGAACATTTTCATATATTAATTGCTAAAATTGAATAAAAATTGCAGAAGAAATTAGAAGATAGTAAAAACCAGTAGAACCAGAAGGCAAGACAGAAAAGCAGACTTGCAGAATGCGTAGAAAGAGATAAAAACAGTGGAAGATGAAGGCATCTTCATCTTGAAAAGGTGAAAGGTAGTAAAACCAGTGGAAGGCAGTAGAAACCAGTAGAACCAGAAGGCAAAACAGAAAAGTAGACTTGTAGAATGCATAGAAACAGATTAAAACAGAGCACAAGACAAAAATACATTGAAAGAATAGGAGAAAGTGTGACATGGTTGTACTCCAGAAGAGTTTGACAGAAAACAGTAAGACCTATAGCAATAATAGTAATAATTCCATAAAGTAGACACACGTAGCTACATTTTAATGCATAAATTATTTCTCTACAGTGAAATATGTATGAACAGCATCATTTTGTTTGTCAAAAAGCAGAAAAAAGTTCAAAAACGGCAGTTACTAGAGTGTACACTCTAGCAACTGACGTCTGTTAGTGAATTCCAGCATAGGAATGAATGGGGCAATAAATTTGCACAAAAGGGCAATTATTTCAAAAAGTGCAATAGTGAAGTTTACCAAAAGATAAAGCAAGATTCTCCTGAAGGAGCTGAACGTTTTGATATATGAATTAGTAGAATTAGTGAAAGATAGTAGAAATAGTTAAACGACAAAAAACGTACGGAACATTATATAATAATAATAATAACTAGAAAAATAGCTGTTCCTAGCGAAACAGCCGTGAGAATGCATATTTGCAGAATGACTGCAGCAGAAATGCAACCAGTGGAAAACCAGTGGA
Organism: Poecilia mexicana; assembly: GCF_051168715.1. Taxonomy (NCBI): domain Eukaryota; kingdom Metazoa; phylum Chordata; class Actinopteri; order Cyprinodontiformes; family Poeciliidae; genus Poecilia; species Poecilia mexicana. The sequence continues at coordinate 17,497,137 of NW_028263371.1, forward strand.
AGTTGAAGGCATACAGAGAAGTTTAAAGGCAAAAAGATATTAAAAACCAGTGTAAGTTGAAGGCATACAGAAAAGTTGAAAAGCTAAAAGAAATTAAAAACCAGTGGAAGTTGAAGGCATACACAAAAGTTGAATAGTTAAAAGATAGTAAAAACCAGTGGAAGTTGAAAGCATACACAAAAGTTGAAAAGCTAAAAGATAGTAAAAACCAGTGGAAGTTGAAGGCATACACAAAAGTTGGAAAGCTAAAGGATAGTAAAACCAGTGGAAGTTGAAGGCATACAGAAAAGTTGAAAAGCTAAAAGAAATTAAAAACCAGTGGAAGTTGAAGGCATACACAAAAGTTGAATAGTTAAAAGATAGTAAAAACCAGTGGAAGTTGAAGGCATACACAAAAGTTGAATAGCTAAAAGATATTAAAAACCAGTGGAAGTTGAAGGCATACAGAAAAGTTGAAAAGCTAAAAGAAATTAAAAACCAGTGGAAGTTGAAGGCATACACAAAAGTTGAATAGTTAAAAGATAGTAAAAACCAGAGGAAGTTGAAAGCATACACAAAAGTTGAATAGCTAAAAGATAGTAAAAACCAGTGGAAGTTGAAAGCATACACAAAAGTTGAATAGCTAAAAGATATTAAAAACCAGTGGAAGTTGACGGCATACAGAAAAGTTGAAAAGCTAAAAGAAATTAAAAACCAGTGGAAGTTGAAGGCATACACAAAAGTTGAATAGTTAAAAGATAGTAAAAACCAGAGGAAGTTGAAAGCATACACAAAAGTTGAAAAGCTAAAAGATATTAAAAACCAGTGGAAGTTGAAGGCATACACAAAAGTTGAATAGCTAAAATATGAAAAACCAGTGGAAGTTGAAGGCATAAAGAAAAGTTCAAAAGCTAAAAGAAATTAAAAACCAGTGGAAGTTGAAGGCATACACAAAAGTTGAATAGTTAAAAGATATTACAAACCAGTGGAAGTTGAAAGCATACACAAAAGTTGAATAGCTAAAACATATTAAAAAACAGTGGAAGTTGAAGGCATACAGAAAAGTTGAAAAGCTAAAAGAAATTAAAAACCAGTGGAAGTTGAAGGCATACACAAAAGTTGAATAGCTAAAAGATATTAAAAACCAGTGGAAGTTGAAGGCATACACAAAAGTTGAATAGTTAAAAGATAGTAAAAACCAGAGGAAGTTGAAAGCATACACAAAAGTTGAAAAGCTAAAAGATATTAAAAACCAGTGGAAGTTGAAGGCATACACAAAAGTTGAATAGTTAAAAGATATTAAAAAACAGTGGAAGTTGAAGGCATACAGAAAAGTTGAAAAGCTAAAAGAAATTAAAAACCAGTGGAAGTTGAAAGCATACACAAAAGTTGAATAGCTAAAAGATATTAAAAACCAGTGGAAGTTGAAGGCATACACAAAAGTTGAATAGTTAAAAGATAGTAAAAACCAGTGGAAGTTGAAAGCATACATATAAGTAGACAAGCAGAATGCACTGAAACATATAAAAACAGAGCACAAGAGAAAAATACATTGAAAGAATAGGAGAAAGTGTGACATGGTTGTACTCTAGAGAAATTTGACAGAAAACAGTAAGACCTGTAGCAATAATAGTAATAATTCCATAAAGTAGACACACGTAGCTACATTTTAATGCATAAATTATTTCTCTACAGTGAAATATGTAAGAACAGCATCAATTTGTTTGTCAAAAAGCAGAAAAAGTTCAAAAACGTCAGTTACCAGAGTGTACACTCTAGCAACTGATGTCAGTTAGTGAATTCCACCATAGGAATGAATGGGGCAATAAATTTGCACAAAAGGGCAATTATTTCAAAAAGTGCAATAGTGAAGTTTACCAAAAGATAAAGCAAGATTCTCCTGAAGGAGCTGAACGTTTTGATATATGAATTAGTAGAATTAGTGAAAGATAGTAGAAATAGTTAAACGACAAAAAACGTACGGAACATTATATAATAATAATAATAATAATAATAATAATAAAGGGAAACAGAAACACTAGTAGTGAGAATGCATTGGATGCATTCTCACTGATAATAATAATAATAATAATAATAAAGGGAAACAGAAACACTAGTAGTGAGAATGCATTGGATGCATTCTCACTGATAATAAAGAGGCGTTCTATTGGGTGTAGAACAATAGGTGCCTGCCATGCAATGCATGGAGGCAGTGACTGACCTGCTTCGCAGGTCAGTCACTGCTCTCCTTATGCATTGCTAATGGCATGCCCCAATTATATTTATAACTAGAAAAATAGCTGTTCCTAGCGAAACAGCCGTGAGAATGCATATTTGCAGAATGACTGCAGCAGAAATGCAACCAGTGGAAAACCAGTGGAAGTTGAAGGCATACAGAAAAGTTGAAAGGCAAAAAGATAGTAAAAACCAGTGGAATTTGAAGGCATACAGAAAAGTTGAATAGTTAAAAGATAGTAAAAACCAGTGGAAGTTGAAAGCATAAACAAAAGTTGAATAGCTAAAAGATAGTAAAACCAGTGGAAGTTGAAGGCACACAGAAAAGTTGAAAAGCTAAAAGAAATTAAAAACCAGTGGAAGTTGAAGGCATACACAAAAGTTGAATAGTTAAAAGATAGTAAAAACCAGTGGAAGTTGAAAGCATACACAAAAGTTGAATAGCTAAAATATATTAAAAACCAGTGGAAGTTGAAGGCATACAGAAAAGTTGAAAAGCTAAAAGAAATTAAAAACCAGTGGAAGTTGAAGGCATACACAAAAGTTGAATAGTTAAAAGAAATTAAAAACCAGTGGAAGTTGAAAGCATACACAAAAGTTGAATAGCTAAAAGATAGTAAAATCCAGTGGAAGTTGAAAGCATACACAAAAGTTGAATAGCTAAAAGATATTAAAAACCAGTGGAAGTTGAAGGCATACAGAAAAGTTGAAAAGCTAAAAGAAATTAAAAACCAGTGGAAGTTGAAGGCATACACAAAAGTTGAATAGTTAAAAGATAGTAAAAACCAGAGGAAGTTGAAAGCATACACAAAAGTTGAAAAGCTAAAATATTAAAAACCAGTGGAAGTTGAAGGCATACACAAAAGTTGAATAGCTAAAATATTAAAAACCAGTGGAAGTTGAAGGCATAAAGAAAAGTTGAAAAGCTAAAAGAAATTAAAAACCAGTGGAAGTTGAAGGCATACAGAAAAGTTGAAAAGCTAAAACAAATTAAAAACCAGTGGAAGTTGAAGGCATACACAAAAGTTGAAAAGCTAAAAGATAGTAAAAACCAGTGGAAGTTGAAGGCATACACAAAAGTTGGAAAGCTAAAGGACAGTAAAACCAGTGGAAGTTGAAGGCATACACAAAAGTTGAAAAGCTAAAAGATATTAAAAACCAGTGGAAGTTGAAGGCATACACAAAACTTGAATAGTTAAAAGATAGTAAAAACCAGAGGAAGTTGAAAGCATAAACAAAAGTTGAATAGCTAAAAGATAGTAAAAACCAGTGGAAGTTGAAAGCATACACAAAAGTTGAATAGCTAAAAGATATTAAAAACCAGTGGAAGTTGAAGGCATACACAAAAGTTGAATAGTTTAAAGATAGTAAAAACCAGAGGAATTTGAAAGCATACACAAAAGTTGAAAACCTAAAAGATATTAAAAACCAGTGGAAGTTGAAGGCATAAACAAAAGTTGAATAGTTAAAAGATATTAAAAACCAGTGGAAGTTGAAGGCATACAGAAAAGTTGAAAAGCTAAAAGATATTAAAAACCAGTGGAAGTTGAAAGCATACATATAAGTAGACAAGCAGAATGCACTGAAACATATAAAAACAGAGCACAAGAGAAAAATACATTGAAAGAATAGGAGAAAGTGTGACATGGTTGTACTCTAGAGAAATTTGACAGAAAACAGTAAGACCTGTAGCAATAATAGTAATAATTCCATAAAGTAGACACACGTAGCTACATTTTAATGCATAAATTATTTCTCTACAGTGAAATATGTAAGAACAGCATCAATTTGTTTGTCAAAAAGCAGAAAAAGTTCAAAAACGTCAGTTACCAGAGTGTACACTCTAGCAACTGATGTCAGTTAGTGAATTCCACCATAGGAATGAATGGGGCAATAAATTTGCACAAAAGGGCAATTATTTCAAAAAGTGCAATAGTGAAGTTTACCAAAAGATAAAGCAAGATTCTCCTGAAGGAGCTGAACGTTTTGATATATGAATTAGTAGAATTAGTGAAAGATAGTAGAAATAGTTAAACGACAAAAAACGTACGGAACATTATATAATAATAATAATAATAACTAGAAAAATAGCTGTTCCTAGCGAAACAGCCGTGAGAATGCATATTTGCAGAATGACTGCAGCAGAAATGCAAGAAAAAGTTGAGAAAAGCGTAAGAAGTAGGGAAAAGCAGAAGAAATTGAAATAGTTGAACAGTGATACGTAGCAAAGAGCAGAAATTAGCTGAAGAAGAAATTAGTACACAACCAGAAATATTTGATGGAGTGAAACTTAACATAAAGGGCCAAAGAAGCATATTTGCAGAATGATTTATGCAAAAATATAAGAAACTTGAGAACAAAGAGTAGGAAGTTGGAAAAAAGCATAAGAAAGCTACAGTCATATTGTAAAAATCCTTTGCCCAGTAGTGGAACTTAGCAAAGGTGTTGCAGAATTCAGCTGAAGACGCAGAAGTTTGTGTGCAACCTGAATTATTTGAAAAAGTCAAAAAGTGAAACAGAGCATAAAAAAGACCATAGTTAGCTAAATTATGGTCTGTATAGATATAGATAGATAGATAGATAGATAGATAGATAGATAGATAGATATAAAATCAGAGATGTGCTGTCAGATGAGGCAGGAGAGCCAGAGCCACACCTGTCATCATGGAAAAATAATATATAACAATAACATCATTTATAAAGATTTTTTCACCCTGTGGTTTGTCCTATAAAGTCCCTATTTATCATTTGACTAAAATATGATCATGTTTTTTCTTCAAAATCGCTGAATTTTCCCATTAAAATGCTTGGAAGCGAAGCCGGTGAGGCAGCACCGAGCTGAGCCTCACCTGTGATTGCGCAACCTCTCGCTAAGAGCACCGGTTGCCATTCTATGAGAGCAGCTCCTCCTGTCTGTACGTCGCCAATAAAATGGTTAAAAACATGTATGAACTTATTTTCCAAAATTTAGCTTATGTATTTAATGTACTGTGTTTTTATTTTCACCAACTGTGTGTGTCAACATGTTTCGAGCGATCATAAATGGCATATTATTTGAGACGGCAAACGCCATACAGATTAGAGGTGAGGCAGGCAGTTCTCATGCCTCATCGCTGGGGGCGCTCATGAACCCAGACATTGTGACTCCAGAAGTGCAGAGTAAGAGATGGTAACAGCGAGCCGTCCAGCGAGCTAGCCACACAGTAGTTGTGCTGATACAGAGAGCGAGAAAGACGTGGTTTTGAGTTGCACTTTAACGGTTTCTCCCTTTGCTTTTAAGCACAGCACGAAATTAATAATATCTACATGTCTAAGTTTGATTGAGATCACGGAATCATGAATGGCATGTAAAGGAATAGCCTTTTTGCCCTCCAGCATTGTAGCATGCGAGAAATTTCCTTATGTAAACAATAACATGCAGGGGGTCTAGATTTGTAAATCCGATTATAATTAAGTAGGTGCCTCACCAGGTATGAACCTCACCGCAAGTCACTAATCTATCTATCTATCTATCTATCTATCTATCTATCTATCTATCTATCTATCTATCTATCTATCTATCTATCTATCTATCTATCTATCTATCTATCTATCTATCTATCTATCTATCTATCTATCTATCTATCTATCTATCAAATTAGTACAGATCCAGAAATATTTGAAGGAGTGAAACTTAGTAAAGGTTTTGCAGATTTCAGCTGAAGAAGTAGAAGTTTTTGTGCAACATGAATTATTTGAAAAGTCAAAAAGTGAAACAGTGTAAAAATATCATAATTAGCACAAGAGGAAATTAGTGCAAAACCATAAATAGTTGAAACAGTTTAACAGTGAAAGAGCAAAAAGCTTACATTAAGGGAAGCAGAAAAACCAGAAATATTTGAATTAGTAAAACAGCAAAAGCAAAAAGGATCAGAAGAAGCAGAACATTTTCATATATTAATTGCTAAAATTGAATAAAAATTGCAGAAGAAATTAGAAGATAGTAAAAACCAGTAGAACCAGAAGGCAAAACAGAAAAGCAGACTTGCAGAATGCATAGAAACAGATTAAAACAGAGCACAAGACAAAAATACATTGAAAGAATAGGAGAAAGTGTGACATGGTTGTACTCCAGAAGAGTTTGACAGAAAACAGTAAGACCTGTAGCAACAAAACTTATAATTCCATAAAGTAGACACACGTAGCTACATTTTAATGCATAAATTATTTCTCTACAGTGAAATATGTATGAACAGCATCATTTTGTTTGTCAAAAAGCAGAAAAAAGTTCAAAAACGGCAGTTAGTAGAGTGTACACTCTAGCAACTGACGTCTGTTAGTGAATTCCAGCATAGGAATGAATGGGGCAATAAATTTGCACAAAAGGGCAATTATTTCAAAAAGTGCAATAGTGAAGTTTACCAAAAGATAAAGCAAGATTCTCCTGAAGGAGCTGAACGTTTTGATATATGAATTAGTAGAATTAGTGAAAGATAGTAGAAATAGTTAAACGACAAAAAACGTACGGAACATTATATAATAATAATAATAATAATAATAATAATAAAGGGAAACAGAAACACTAGTAGTGAGAATGCATTGGATGCATTCTCACTGATAATAAAGGGAAACAGAAACACTAGTAGTGAGAATGCATTGGATGCATTCTCACTGATAATAAAGAGGCGTTCTATTGGGTGTAGAACAATAGGTGCCTGCCATGCAATGCATGGAGGCAGTGACTGACCTGCTTCGCAGGTCAGTCACTGCTCTCCTTATGCATTGCTAATGGCATGCCCCAACTAGAAAATTCCGCAGAAATTTTAAGGGGCATGCCAAAGTGTGCCCGTCGGTTTTTAATCAAGCGTTCTAATGCAAAAAATTAGCATTAATGCTAAAGAAAGCTTCAATGTAGTCAATAACCTGTGGTGAGTCAGAAACATGTTGACTAAACTGCACCTGTACCATTCAGTATGTTGAAATTAATGCATAAGCCAAAATGCTAATATTAGCGTGAAGACTAATATTCATGTAGGATGTTAGGATGTTAGGATGTGCACTGCCTTGCTGCGCAAGGCAGTGCACTAGTGGGGGCAGTAAAATGCTAAAGTTTGTGCTAATGTTGTGCACAATCTTGTGCTAATGTTCCTCACTATCCTGAGGAAAAAAAATGCGAAAAAAGCTTAATATTATTGCAACGCCTACGGCGTTGCACTAGCATGAGAGGAGTGCAGCAACTCTTTGAAGCAGTTAGTTTTTCTGATCAAAGCGGCTTACTGTTCAGCATCCATAAGAGCAATCCGAAAACTTTTTGAAGCATATAAGAGGGCAATTTCTTGTCTCCGATGGAACCACGATTTAAATCTGTAGTTCTCTCTGCACTAACCTGAGAGAAAAACATAATAAAGGCCTGAGAGGAATATTCAGGCTTTTATTTTGAAATTTTCAGTAAGCTTCATTTTAAATGGCCACACTAATCCCATGTCTAACAGTGGTTGGGTTAAACCAGTTCATATATAATGCCCAGAACATTCTGCCCTGTCTGTAGTTATAACATTCTGCTCACCTTCTTTCTGTAATAACTCAGAGTTCCACCATTATGTACTTCTTAACTGCCAGCTCAGCCCTCCTTTGTAATGATTGAGGGTTCCACCATGTTGACCTTCCGACCTTCTGCTCAGGCCTCTGTAGTAAAGTGTTCCATCGTGTTTAGAACTACAAAGATGGTGTTTTTGTAGTCCTAAGGAGCAGTTTGGCTTTTGTCTGTGTTCTGTTGCTATAGTGATCAAGCCTCCCCCTGTGTTTCTCCAGACAGGGGGAGAAACAATTCTATGTGTTTGAGCCAGCCAGTTTCACTCCAAAAAGCTGTCCGAACAACTCCTTTCCATTCGGGAACCGTGATACGTATTCGAAAACCGTTTGAAGCGTATGAGAGGGCTATTTGTCGTCTCATTTAGTACCGCGATTCATATCTGTAGCTCATTCACAGTAATTGCAGTGATGAGAGAAAAATGGTGTGCGCTGAGCTCAGAACTTTTTGCAGAAATGTATGTAAAAAGAGCAATTACATGATGTAAAAATTGTCAAGGCTTTTATTTTGAAAATTTTCAATAAGCTTCATTTGAAATTGCCACACTAATTTCATGTGTAATAGTGATCAGGTTAAATCAGTTATATAATGCTCAAAGCACAAGTTGTTTATAATACCAGCCAACTCCTCCTCTGTAATAATTGAGTGTTCCGCCATGTTGTAGTTCTGACATGCTGCTCAGGCCTCTGTTTTAACTGAGTCTTGGCCATAGATAGAACTACAGTTATGGCAGTTATGGCTGCTGGTTTGTAGTCCAAACCAGCAGATTTGCCTTTCTCTGGATTCTGTTGCTATAGCGATTGGCCCTCAGCCAACTGCTGTGTGTGTGAGACAGAAAGCTGGGGAAGGATTTCAATCTTTGAGACAACCATGAAATGCTAATGTTAATGAACTGCCTTGCTGCGCAAGGCAGTTCACTATCCTGAGAAAAAAAACATAAAAAAAAGATTTTCACTTTTGTCAGTGCAATTTTCAGAGTTTTATTTTGAAACTTTCAGTAAACTTAATTTTCATAACCACACTAATCCAATGTGTAACAGTGGTTTGGTTAATCCACCTGTATAATGCCCAAAACAGGAAGTAGTTCTAACTGCCAGCTCAGCCCTCCTCTGTAATAATTGAGTGTTCCGCCATGTTGTAGTTCTGACCTTCTGCTCTGCCCTCTGTATTAAAGTGTTCCGCCATATTTAGAACTACAGAGTCTTTGTAGTCCAAACCCCAGCAGTTCTCCCTCTCTGCATTCTGTTGCTATAGTGATGAAAGTGCCCTGTGTGTGTCAGACTTATCTATCTTTATGAGACACCCAGTCAGTTTTAATGGAAAAAGCAGTCCGAACGACTGCTTCCCGTTCGGGTTCCGTAAGTCCGATCCAAAAACCGTTTGAAGCATATGAGAGGGCTATTTCTCATCTCATCTATTACCGCGATTCATATCTGTAGCTCAATCACAGTAATAGCAGTGATGAGAGAAAAATGGTGTGCGCTGAGCTCAGAAATTTTTCAGAAAAGTCTGAAAATGAATGGTGGAGTGCCTGAAGGTACCCTGTCACTTGATTTTGCTCTGAAGCACCTTGACAGAAAA